>NW_028247033.1:0-71522 GCF_964263255.1 Lissotriton vulgaris | reverse complement strand
GGGATGTCACAGACCATGTCATAAAGGATGTAATATGTGACATCATCAGCATTGGATTGCGGATGCGCGAAATATATAGTTAGTGCAACTAACTATATAGGGAATTTCCTTGGTTTTATATCAATAAAATGTGCAGCTAACTATATATGGTCTCTAACCTATGGTTTTTTCAGTGAATTTTGAAGGTTTTGTAAATGCAAATTCCTAACTATATATGGTCTATAACCTATGGTTTTTTCAGTGAATATATATATATATATATATTACCTACTGGCGGTCACCAGTAGGTAGTTATAGTTAGGATCTACTTTTCCATAGGAAATCCGCAACATTCTATTGGGAATAACTTTGGCACCGGTGGATGCATCTTTGCGAATTGGGGAGGGATTCGTCAAGCGGGGGCTGAGATAAAAGGGGGGCCCCCATGTTAATTTCCATAGGGCGGTTGGCCTCACTCTTAGCCCGAACGGCTGAATGGATTTCCACCAAACTTGGCAAAATTGTAGGGACTGGTAGCCCGATGTACCTTTGCTATGTCTCAAGATATGCGCTCCAGTGGATTTTGAGTAATTTAGGTAAAAAAAAAATATATATCTATAAGCGCGCACCGGGGTGCGCACCGGGGAGCGCACCGGGGAGCGCACCGGGCGCGCCACGCGACTTGCGCACTGAAAGCTGATTGGTTCTCGGGTGTCTGTAAACATTCAAAACAGTCCGGAGCGGTCGCCATCTTGTGTCTCGGTAAAATCGAGACACAAGAGGTGGCAAAAACAAAGGGGGAAATGACCATAAGGGGGAAGAGTAGACCCCCCCTGACCCCCTAGGTTTGATGTGGGGGCCATAAAAGGGACCGCGGGGCAAATTATTATTTTTTTTTTCGATTTTCGCGGGGGGAGCTCCCGGTACGCGCACCGGGGAGCGTACCGGGAAGCGTACTTAGGGGAAAACCAAGTAAAACAGTAAAATAATAATTTTAAGTGCTTAGAGGTAGGGTAGCTCTGCATAGAGTTGTTGTGTTGTGTGGGTAATATAATTACCAGCATGTCAGTACCAATGTAGAGTCTTAAATTCAATGTAGACTGTCTCCTCTGTAGATAATTTGCATGTTGTTACAAAAGTTATTGTGGTATATGGAATCCATACCATAGTCTGTCAGGAAAGCAGAAACAACATGGAGGCAGGGGATGAAAAAGAGATGTGAAATATACATTGGAGATAATGAAGTGGGAGCAAAATTACTATGTAACACAAAAAAGTTGCACAGTATACTATAAGTCTCACTTTATATTATAAACATTTTGGAACTACTTGATAAATTACATATAAAAATGAATAATGCCTCGAACAAGTTTTGATTATTAAATATACATTTATTTTTCTTATTCTTTTTCAAAATTTAATAAAACTTCTAACAATATATTGTCTGGAATGTCCTCATTTTTATTCTGTGATTCTATTGCTTCCACACACTAAACTAATTGATGGTCCAGAGACTCATCCATAAAATCAAAGTTATCATTCTCAGCAAATTTTTCTTCAGGGTTGTTGTCCAAAACAATTTCGAAAGAAATATTCTGTTCTCCTTCCATTTTGTTGCTGTAAATTGCATAAAAAATAAATATATCAGTAGAGATAGGGCACTGTTGGGTTTATGTTCAGAAAGGTAGTTTTGATTTTTTAACAGTGAAGTTATCTTTGGGCAGTGTATGGTTTCAGGCTGGAATTAGAAATATAAAAAAGTGTATGTGACATTTATAATTATACAAGAGAAGCCTAACTCAATCCATAACTATAACAGAGAAGCCTATCTCAATCTATAACTATTACAGAGGGATATTATATAACTATCAGAATATTTTTTCTCAAATTAACTTAAAGTGCACAACATACTTCAGTTTCCAAAATAACAACTTACCTTTGAGAAAGCAGTTCTCAGTGTAATTCCTTTTCAAATGTACTTCAGGAAGTAGTAGTCAAAATGGCTGTGTTTCCCTCTCTTTTTTTATATATATTCATGTATATAAGCAATCAAATGTCAGAAAATGATAGTAGAAAATGAAAGTAACTTTTTAATTGGTTGTAAATTCTAACACTTCATATGTGTTTTTGTGATGTAATTTACCTCAGGATATTTAGACAGGCCTACAGCCTAAATGTCTCAATGGAATTCCACCAAATTTGGGTAAATGGTAGGGACTGCTATGTAGTAGGGCCTACTCTATATTTGGTGAAAGTGTCTCCAGTGGTTTTTCTGTAAACTACTTTCCCACCTTTTTTTAGGGAGCGTTTACCGGTGTGAGCCCCGGTACGCGCACCAGCAGCGTTACGGGAGTCCGCCATTTTGTGTTTCGGTACAATCGAGACACAAGATGGAGGACAAACAACGTTGGGAATGGGTCAAAGGGGGCACGGTAGACAGCCCCTGACCCCCTAGGTTTTCTGAGGGGGGCTTAGGAGGGTCATATATGCCAAAAAAACAAATTGTTTTTTAAGGATTTTCGCGAGGGGAGCGCCCGGTACGCGCACCAGTGAGCGTACCGGGGAGCGTACTTTAGTGAAAAATAGTGAAAAAAGTTAGAAAAAGATAATAATTTGGAGTGATCAGAGATAGGGTAGCCCTGAAAAGAGCTTTTGGATTCTGTGGCTGATTTAGGTACCTACAAGTAGGTTCCAATGCACAGTCTTAAATTCAGGAGGAATATTCTATTCCCCTCATCTGAGAAGTGCACACCATCTCCTCTGTAAATGTCTTGCATGTTGTAACGCAAGTTATTATTGTATATTGAACCCATTCCACAGTTTCTCATGTAAGCAGAAAGAGATTTATTCACATGTTTCCGTGCTTTCTCAAATTGTGGACAAAATTGGTTGGACCAGTTCCATTTCTGTCTTTGGCATATATTGGAATATACCAAGGCAGTTTGTAGAAAAAGTGTCATCAATTGATCAAAGGTGTCCTTTAAAAGCATTTCCAGACCAACCCCAGTCAAAGTGCCCAAGTCATTTCCACCACAGTGCACTATTAAGAGGTCAGGGTTTGGCAGATGCAAAAAGGTTTTCACCAATGGTATCAATTGGTGACATCTCAATCCTCTCTGGCCAATCCACTTGATTTCCACATTTGATAAATCAAGGTTGTGAAAATCTCTGCTTTCTGCATACCTTTGAGCCCAGCGGATGTAGCTATGTCCAATAATCCACACAGAATACATGATGAGAGAAGGTACTGGTGCAGTCAGATGAAGTGTGGGAATGAAATGGCAGTTGGAACAGTAGGAGTTTACAAAAAAAATGGGGAGTTTGCCTGCTCTTGAATCACAAGCAATGATTGGTGGATTCAGATAGTTGAAAACTGAAAGTTAGGGTGCATGGTTGTGTTGTGTGAAAGAAGCAATTTGAATGGTTAAGAAAAAGTCAAGTAAAGCAATAATGCCCTGGATAAGCGGGTATATTGAGAGGTCAAACATCCTTGCTGACTTAATTTGCAACATTGTAGAATAAACTTTTGAACCTGAGAGTTCAGTTAGGAGGGAGTTGCTATGGTAACAGGTAGAAAGGTCTGAGAGGGGGAAGGGTGTTGGTTTGAAAATAGTGAGGGAAGAGTTTTGATTGGTTGAAATGAGGCATATGTGTGTAGAATTAGAGGTTATCAGGGCCATTAATGGTTGCAGTGCCTGGAGAACATACCTTTTGCTCTGCTAAAGAAATATTGGTGTGTGTATCTGACACTGTTCTCAATCTCCAAAAGCATTTGTAAAGATGAGTTATGATTCATTTGATATAGATAGAGAGTTCAGATTAAGAAGCACATTGGTTTTCTTTGCTGTTGGTTTGTGTGATGCTTTTTGAAAATGCATGGTTTCAAAATTTGCAAGATAGAGGATTTGTATTTTGAAAAATAGTGAGGTTTAGTAGTGTAGTTGAATGGTTGTACATAGAACCTGTGCTCTGTTCCTAAAATGTTAATTAAAAATCGATTTTAGGGAAAATCAATGGGTTTGAGTAGTCAAATTGAATGCTTGTACATAGGAGCTGTGCTCTGTTCCTAAAATGTTAATTAAAAAACGATTTTAGTGCAAATCAATGGATTTCAGTAGTGAAAATGAATGTTTGTACATAGGACCTGTGGTCTGTTAATAAAATGTTAATTGAAAAACGATATTAGGGTAAAACAATGAGTTTGAGTAGTCAAATTGAATGCTTGTACATATGATCTGTGCTCTGTTCCTAAAATTTTATTAAAAAACGATTTTAGGGTAAATCAATGGGTTTGAGTAGTGAAAATTAATGCTTGTACATAGGAGCTGTGCTCTGTTCTTAAAATGTTAATTAAAAAACGATTTTAAGGCAAATCAATGGGTTTTACATTTTTGAGAAGGAATAAATAGTGTCTGTGTGATTAATTAAAAATATTTGTAACTTTCACAATCCTGTCACCTGTGTTATCTTAGGTTAGGACGCACACTGAGGGCATTATTCATGATTGCCTTGTGCCGCCGGTGCGTCACTTTTAACATGGGAAATAGTGACGCACTGGTGGCGCAAGACCTTCAGAAATAAGGCCCTGAGTTTCTTTGCTGTGGGTTTGAGTCTTGCTTTTTGATAATGCTTGCTATCAACATTTGCAAGATAGAGGATTTGTATTTTGTGAAATAGTGAGGTTTCAGTAGTGAAATTGAATGCTTGTACATAGGACCTGCGCTGTGTTTCTAAAATGTTATTAAAAAAACGATTTTGGGGCAAATCAATGGTATTTACATTTGGGCCTTACTTATGATTACCTTGTGCCGCTGGTGCGTCACTTTTAACATGGGAAAAAGTGACGCACTGGTGGCGCAAGAACTTCAGAAATAAGGCCCTGAGTTTCTTTGCTGTGGGTTTGTGTCTTGCTTTTTGATAATGCTTGCTATCAACATTTGCAAGATAGAGGATTTGTATTTTGTGAAATAGTGAGGTTTTAGTAGTGAAATTGAATGCTTGTACATAGGACCTGCGCGGTGTTTCTAAAATGTTATTCAAAAAACGTTAGAACCTACAAAGCAGCTTTGAAAACTGCTAAAGCCTTACACTTTGACGAAAGAATAAAGAATGCCTCCAATTCCGCCAGAGAATCCCACCTCATAGTCAAAGAACTCCTTAAGATCCCTCAGCCCCCTCAATGTCCAACACCTCCCCGGACAGGAGCAAAAAACTCGCCACATTCTTCGACTCTAAAATTACCACTATCCTCGACTCACTTCCGCAGTCGAGTCAGCCAACATGTCGGGACCCTGTCCCGTCTACTATCGGCCCCGAAAATACCCCTGGCCCGTCTCTGAAGGCTTTTAGAGCGGCCACGCTGGATGACGTTGAAACAACTCTGGCCAAAATGAAAAGTGGCTCCCCCCTCGATCCCGCTCCTATAAGATTCCTCAAACGAGTTGCCCCGGTAATTGCTCCTCTTATCACAGATCTGATCAATACCTCACTGGCCCAAGGTACAGTTCCCCCTAGCTGGAAGGGAGCGGTAGTTAAAGCCCTGTTAAAGAAACCCCAACTAGATCCCTCAAACCTAGCGAATTATAGACCAATCTCGCTGCTTCCCGGCATTAGCAAAATTGCAGAGAAACTGGTCAATGCGCAGCTATCCCAGTTCCTAGAATCTAACCATCTGCTCCGCCAGTCCCAAACGGGGTTCCGCCCAGGCCAGGGCACGGACACCGCCCTCCTCGCTGTCATAGAGGAAGCAAGGTGCATTTTGGATTCGGGAGGATCAGTGGCAGCGATCCTCCTGGACCTCAGTGCTGCCTTTGACACGGTGGATCACCGTGTCTTGCTCCATCGGCTGGCTGAGGCGGGACTCGGGGGCACAGCGCTGGCCTGGCTGGAGTCTTTTCTTTCGGGCCGCTCCTTTCAGGTCTGGGATGGCTGTTCACGATCTGACCCTCTTCCTCTGGTAAACGGGGTTCCTCAGGGCTCCTCCTTGAGCCCTACCCTTTTTAATGCCTATATGGCTCCATTGGAAGAGGTAGTTGCCCCTTTTGATTTTAAGATCGTTAGCTACGCGGACGACACGCAACTGGTCGTCTCTTTATCTCACCTAGACCAACATCCAGACAGCCTTCTGCACTGCCTCCAGAAGATCCATCACTGGATGTGCGAATCCTCGCTCAAGCTAAATGGGTCCAAGACAGAGGTCATGCTGATGGGAAAAAAATGGACATCCATTCCACCATCTGTCTGGCCCGACTCCCTGGGCGAGGTTCCCACCCCAAAGAAGGAACTCAAGAGCCTAGGGGTCTGGCTTGAACCAGACCTCTCCTTGAAAACACAGGCCACTAAAACCGCCGGCACCTGTTTTGGACTCATGCGGTCGGTCCGCAAGATTCTCCCCCTCCTTCCCCCCCTTTCCAGGAAGCTACTGATCCAGGGACTGGTTTTGGCCCGCCTGGACTATAGTAACGCTCTCTACCTGGGAGCCCCGGAATCTACCCTGGGAAAGTTGCAACGAACTCAAAACGCGGCCGCTCGACTGCTGCTTGGTCTCCCCTCTAGGTCTTCTGCAAAACCTGCCCTTAAAACACTCCACTGGCTACCAGTGCGGGAGAGAATAGAGTTCAAGGCTATGTGTATCGCCCATAAGCTCATGAACGGACAAGGCCCAGCCATTCTTAAAGAAATGGTCACCCCGTATAAAGCTTTGAGATCCCTAAGGTCGGACAACGAACATCTGGCGAACGTCCCTAAGTTTAGGAGATCACGTACCGGAGGCCGTCGCTTTTCTGTTAAAGCTGCCACTCGGTGGAACCAGCTCCCCCGCAGATTGCGAATGGAACCCTCCTATTTGGCCTTCCGCAAACAACTTAAAACGCTGCTATTCCCCAATTAGTGAGTCCAACTCCACCCTCCCCCTTCTGAGCCATCCTACAGTTCACAGCGCGGGGATGCCTTCGGGTCACCAGGCGCTCTACAAATCCTTAATAATAATAATAATAATAATAAAACGATTTTAGGAGAAAATCAATGGTATTTACATTTAGGCCTTATTTATGATTGCCTTGTGCCGCCGGTGCGTCACTTTTAACATGGGAAAAAGTGACGCACGGGTGGCGCAAGGCCTTCAGAAATAAGGCCCTGAGTTTCTTTGCTGTGGGTTTGTGTCTTGCTTTTTGATAATGCTTGCTATCAACATTTGCAAGATAGAGGATTTGTATTTTGTGAAATAGTGAGGTTTTAGTAGTGAAATTGAATGATTGTACATAGGAGCTGCGCTGTGTTTCAAAAATGCTATTCAAAAAACGATTTTAGGGGCAAATCAATGGTATTTACATTTGGATCTTATTTATGATTGCCTTGTGCCGCCGGTGCATCACTTTTAACATGGGAAAAAGTGACGTACCGGTGTCGCAAGGCCTTCAGAAATAAGTCCTTGAGTTTCTTTGCTGTGGGTTTGGGGTTTGCTTTTTGATAATGCTTGCAATCAACATTTGCAAGATAGAGGATTTGTATTTTGTGAAATAGTGAGGTTTTAGTAGTGAAATTGAATGTTTGTACATAGGACCTGAGCTGTGTTTCTAAAATGTTATTCAAAAAACGATTTTAGGGGCAAATCAATGGTATTTACATTTGGATCTTATTTATGATTGCCTTGTGCCGCCGGTGCATCTTATTTTTTTTTATTTATGAGTTTATAACGCGCCGGAATCGCACCCAAAGGTGTATCTCCGCGCAGTGCTGAGAGGAAACAGGTCTAGCAGGCACTAATACTGAAATAGGGTTGTCTTAAGACTTTTCCTGAAGGCTAGATGACTAGAGCACTGTCTAAGGGAGAGGGGGAGGTTGTTCCACAGGCGCGGACCCATAACAGAAAGAGCGCGTCCTCCCTGTCTGGTCTTGTTATGTCGTGGAATCTGTAGTAACAGCTGGTTACTGGACCATAAATTACGAGGGGGGTGGTGATGAACAAATTTTTCGGCCAGATAGAGCGGCCCTAAGTTATGAAGACTCTTGTGCACCACACAGCAGGTCTTAAATTCCACCCGTCTCCGGATAGGAAGCCAGTGGAGCATTTTGAGAAGGGGCAGAGATGGAGTTCTGGGGGGGGGGGGCATTTGTCACCAGGCGTGCCGCGGTGTTCTGCACCACTTGAAGTTTGTTGAGCACTCCTTCGTTGGCCGCTAAAAGTAGACCATTACAATAGTCGAGGCGACTCAATACGAGGGCCTGGACCAAGGTCTTCCTTGTGCTGTCTGGGAGGAGCGGAAACACTTTACGGAGGAGGCTGATGATATGAAAACAAGACCCCACTGTGGTGTTGGCATGATGTACAAGATTGAGGTCATGGTCCAGACGGACCCCCAGATTTTTCACCACCTGTTTGGGGGAAGGGGCAACTCCCAGACTCGTAGGCCACCAATCAGGGGTCCACAGAATTTTTGCTTCCCCGAACAGCATGACTTCCGACTTCCCCACATTGCACTGGAGAAAGTTCCTGGCCATCCAACCGGCGACCGCAGTCATGCCATTCGAGAAGGCTTGCCTTATCTCCGGGGTAAAAGTCTTAAAGGTGAACAACAGCTGTGTATCATCAGCGTATGAAATAGGTGAAAACCCAAAAGACCTCATTGTATCTGCTTTTAACATGGGAAAAAGTGACGTACCGGTGGCGCAAGGCCTTCAGAAATAAGTCCTTGAGTTTCTTTGCTGTGGGTTTGGGTCTTGCTTTTTGATAATGCTTGCAATCAACATTTGCAAGATAGAGAATTTGTATTTTGTGAAATAGTGAGGTTTTAGTAGTGAAATTGAATGTTTGTACATAGGACCTGTGCTGTGTTTCTAAAATGTTATTCAAAAAACGATTTTAGGGGCAAATTAATGGTATTTACATTTGGGTCTTATTTATGATTGCCTTGTGCCACCGGTGCGTCACTTTTAACATGGGAAAAAGTGACGCGCCGGTGGTGCAAGGCCTTCAGAAATAAGGCCCTGAGTTTCTTTGCTGTGGGTTTGTGTCTTGCTTTTTGATAATGCTTGCTATCAACATTTGCAAGATAGAGGATTTGTATTTTGTGAAATAGTGAGGTTTTAGTAGTGAAATTGAATGCTTGTACATAGGATCTGTGCTGTGTTTCTAAAATGTTATCCAAAAAACGATTTTAGGGGCAAATCAATGGTATTTACATTTGGGCCTTATTTATGATTGCCTTGTGCCACCGGTGCGTCACTTTTAACAAGGGAAATAGTGACGTACCGGTGGTGCAAGGCCTTCAGAAATAAGTCCTTGAGTTTCTTTGCTGTGGGTTTGTGTCTTGCTTTTTGATAATGCTTGCAATCAACATTTGCAAGATAGAGGATTTGTATTTTGTAAAATAGTGAGGTTTCAGTAGTGAAATTGAATGCTTGTACATAGGACCTGCGCTGTGTTTCTAAAATGTTATTCAAAAAACGTTTTTGGGGTAAATGAATGGTATTTACATTTGGACCTTATTTATGATTGCCTTGTGCCGCCGGTGCATCACTTTTAACATGGGAAAAAGTGACGCACTGGTGGCGCAAGGCCTTCAGAAATTAGGCCCTGAGTTTCTTTGCTGTGGGTTTGTGTCTTGCTTTTTCATAATGCTTGCTATCAACATTTGCAAGATAGAGGATTTGTATTTTGTGAAATAGTGAGGTTTCAGTAGTGAAATTGAATGCTTGTACATAGGACCTGCGCTGTATTTCTAAAATGTTATTCAAAAAACGATTTTGGGGTAAACAAATGGTTTTTCAATTTTTGAGAAGGAATAAATAGTGTCTGAAAGAATAAATAAATATACCTTTAGACAAGCCTTATCTAATCTGGGCCCCTTGGACAGGCCTCAATATATTGGGTATAATTGATGGTAACAGGGTGCAGATTAGATGAGGCGTGTCCAGGGCTGTATATGAACTGAGGCCTGTCTAGGGGTGCAGATGAGTTGAGGTCTACTCAGGGTTGCCGATGAGGTGAGGATTGTCCAGGGTTGCAGAGGAGGTGATGCTTGTGTTGAAGAGTGTACTGCAAGAGAGGTCTTTCCAGGGGTACAAAGTAGGTGAGGGCTGTGTTTAAGAGTGCATTGGGGGATAGGCTTCATGAAGTCCAGTCCAGTGCAGTCTTAGACACTGGCTTCATCACCTATGCTTCCGAGGACAGGCTTCACCTCATGTGCACAATCTGCTTACTAATCTGAGGAAACAGGTGATATGATTGTGAAATGTGCTAATATTTTTTTATTCATGCAGGTACTATCTAATCCTTGTCAATAATGTAAAACCAATTCATGTGTCCAAAATATTTGTTTAGAATAACATTTAAAAAACAGAGATAAGGTCATATGTATAAGCATTATGTTGTTTATATTGTTTACTTATTGTCATTGCTTTGTTGCTTGGTAATAGTGGTCTATAATGTGTTTTTTGTTTTTTTTGTTTACCACAAATTTAAATCAACATTTCAATAGTAAAGAAATATGCCCTCAAGGCAGAGGAGAAGGAAAGATGGTTATCGGAAAAAAAGAAAAACAGCAACAGAATTAAAGCAGTCTTTTACAACAAATACTACAAAAAACGCGAAAAAAGCTCCTGGTAAGACAACAAAGTCTTTTTTTCGGAACATATGTACATCAAAAGAAATGATAATCTAAATTCGAATTTAGAGAAGGAGAGACCAAATTTGAAGAGAAAGGAGAGCCCCCCCCAAAATCTTACTACTGCAGCAGGAGACAATAATATGTATAGGAATAGAAGGAAAAATCTATTTAGGGACATTCGTAAACGAATGTTTCGCAATAGGGTAGTTTTAAATTTATTAAAAAACATCAAGAAAGGTACACAGAGAGCTGCTTTTTATAAGAAAAAGAAAAATGTAGAGAAGATTGTTGATCAAGCTTTTGAAGTTAAGAACAAATTATTTATTTTAGTAATCAATAGAATTAGGACACTTAACAAGACAATTGATGTTTTCAAATCAAACAGTAGATGCAAAAGAGTAATTAATCAAACTAATTTTTGTAAAGTTTTTTCTGGAGAATGGATGCATAGTTCAAGTTGTGAGCTATGTTTATTGAGGAGAGTTACTTCCAGGAGAATAATTTGGTGCATGCAGTTGACACCAGTGATCGAGCATATGAGGTGATAGACGGTTGTCCGATTGAAAAAGAGAAACTTGTATCTAGAGATGTAGAAGAGGTATTAAGTGAGGAAGTTTTAGGAAGACGTACTAAGGGTCCAGTGTACAATTGGAAGTGTAGTAGTATTTGTAGTGTGCAACAGGATTCCATCGATGTGCTTCGTAATTTCTTACATACATATAGTAAGAAAAGTCTAAAACAGAAAATGAAGATGTTGCAAGACTTAGATCCTTGCAGAGTGAGAGAAAACACAGGTTTGCATGGACATTCAATGGCTTGTCTGTCAAGAAAAGTATGTCAGAGTGTATTTCATGATTTTATGGATGTTAGCTGTGCATCATAACAAAATTAGGAAATTAGTGAGAAGGTTGTATATGCAAAAAGTCCAGCACTTAAGATTAAACAGTTAAACAATGCTCTTTTGCATGGAACTGAATTAGATGTGAAGAAGATTTGTGAAGAAATTGAGATTTGTTATTTTTGTGAAAAAGAGGACAGTTAAGAAATTGACACAGTAATACAAGGTAATGTGGAAGACAATGTACAGATTTCAAGTACAGAAACGTTTGTCCAGGAAATTAGCAAGTTTCAGTTGAAATCAAGTGAAAGGCCTAATTTTACTTGTGTGTGTTGTCGACGGACTCATTATAAGATTCAGACTAGGTTAGTTGATTTATATGCAAAAAGGGAAATGGAAAATAATAGTGAATGGAGGAATTTGGCAACTTATTTGTTGGTGGAGAATTCTTTTGATTTGAGTTTTGATCAGCGTATTTGTAAATATTGTTATAATAAATTAAAGTAAAACAGAATGCCTGCTAGAGCTCAACCTTGAGTTGGTAGACATTCCTGCTGAATTGATGGATTTAAATACATATGAATCTATTTTAATTCAATGTGTCCATCCTTTTCAGGCAATTGTTCGCATGGAGCCTAAGACATGGAAATTGCCTCCTTCAGATTTACAGAGAGGATTAAAAGGAAGAGTTGTTTATTTGCCTCTAGATTTCAAGAAAAATATTGATATAATTGGTGTAGAAAAAGTGGAAGAGGAACCTTTAGTTATTCTAGTTAATGGGGTTCCGACAAAGAGTAAGAAAATCTGGCAAGATTTAGTGGATGTTAGGAAAGTCAAAAAGGCAATGTTGTATTTGGTCAAAACCAATGAGTACTACAAACATGTATGTGTTAGAGCAGAGGAAATAGCTACAGAAGAAGACAGTGATTGCTCAGTTGGCCAAATTGAAAAAGTTGATGTGTCTAGAGGTGAAGAAATATATGAACATTATACTGTTCATCCTTTGCATTCTAAAGAAGTAATGGGGAATGCAATTGACTTGTTTCAAAGGAAAGCAGCAAAAGGAATTCCCTTTAGTGTATGGGAAGAAAGTTTGGAAGCTCGTTGTTTTCCACAGCTATTTCCAACAGGTCGAGGTGGACGATATGACGATCGACCAGTTCAAATTCCTGCTTCTGAATACCGGACTTTAAGATTATATACTGAAGATCCAAGGTTTCGTCAATGCATACCATATTTGTTTCATCTACTGTATGAAAGTGACTTGTCTGGACTTTCATATGCAGTAAACCATATATTGAAAAGTGGAGCACATCTGCAAAATGTTTCGGCGAGGGACTTTATGGAGAAAGTCAAGAAAGTCAATCTGCAAGACAATATTTTAGAATCTCATCTAATCAATCTCATGGCATGTCATCGTGGTACAAACGAGTATTGGTACCGTCGTCATGGGGAATTGAAATGTATGCTAATAAACTTAGGAACTCCTACATGGTTCCTCACTCTTAGCTGTGCCGCGTATGCATGGGACGACTTACTTGAATTTCTAGGCAAATGCAAATGTACAAAATATAGAATTGAAAACACCAGAAGAACTGTGTTCTTTGGATCCAGTGAATGTATGCAGATATTTCAATCATAGATTTGAAGCTATGATGTCTTTTATTACCAATAAAAAAAAATCCTCCTCTTGGGGAGGTTTTGGATTTCTTTTGGAGAAAGGAGTATCAAGCGAAAGGTGCTCCTCATATACATATGTTGTTGTGGATTAAAGATGCACCCAAATTTGGATCAGATTCGGATGAAACAGTGATGAGTTTCATTAAAGAGTATTCAACATGTGCTGTTCCGAAAACTACTGAAGAAAACAATTTAAGGCAACAAGTTTTACGCTTTCAATCCCATCGTTGTGGGAAGTACTGTCATTGAAAATTCAAAAACAAGAAAAAGTTCTACACAAAAAGTCGTTTTGCGTTTCCACAACCAGTGATTTCTAAGGGAAGAGTAAATAATTTGATGTCATCTCTACGACATACTGTGACGAGGAAATCACCAAAAAATACATACAATTTAAAAAGAAATGAAGAGTCCAAGTACATCAATGACTACAACCCATGGATTTTGTCCATGTGGAATGCTAACATGGATATTCAGTTCGTTGCTGACAACTCTATGGCTGTGGCTCGATATGTGACATCTTACATCACAAAAAAAGAAAAGACAGAACTGAAGGAAATGTGGGAGGACATTTCACATGAAAAGAGTCTAAGCAAGAAATTATACAGTTACAGTCTGAAGATGTTGTCGAATCGAGAAATTGGAGCATATGAATGTTCTGATCGGTTATCATCAGCAAGTCTCTATGCCAAATCTAGAACAATCATTTGGGTGAGTCTAGGTCTTGCTGCAACACGAAACCGAGTTTTGAAATCTGTACAAGAAATTGAGTAGTTGGCGGAGAAAGAACCAAACAGTACAGATATTTTGAAGACAAACATGTTGGATACATACTATCCAAATAGAAGTATTCACCTTGAGAACACTTGTTTGTATGAAGTTCTGCAAAACTATAGTTATAAGTAAGCGTGGGCGGAAAATCCGTTCCGCTCGCGGATTTTGCGGATTTTCGGGAAATCCGCAATCCGCGAGATTTGCGGATTTCCCGCAAAATCCGCAAATTCGCACGCAGCGGATTTTTTTGGCGGCGCGCGGCGTTGGTGATACAATTTTTGCGGCGCGCGGCGTTTATCATCGTTTGCCGAGTTGTTTTTTTCGATAGTTTGCGAGTGCTGCGCCATTTTGGATCTTGCTGTGTGATCCCGCGGGAATTGGCGAGCGCGATTACGTCATCGCGGCTTGCCAGCGATAGTTTGTCAACGCGAGTACGACGAGATCACGTCTCGCGGTACTTCGCAATTGCGAGATTTGAGATGCGGCGCGCGAAAATATAAATTTGCAATTCTGCACAAGAAATCCACCAGCAAGCAGCATAAACCTTCTAGAAATGATGATTTTTATGTGAATAACTCCTTAGTTTGACATTTGCCTGCACTTTTTTAGCGAGGAGTCCATTTTGGGGAGGGGGGCAGGGGGGTGGGAGGAAGGAAGTGCCCCATAGTCTTCAACTTCCTGTTCCTGTTCAGCAGGCTCCTCCCAGTGCTTTGTCCATCTCCTGGTCACTTTTCATTCGGATGTGGACCTGGAAGGATTACCTTTTGTGGATGCTGCTGGATCTTTGGATTTGAGGCCTTTTTGACTTTCTTTGGATCACTGTTGGATTAGAAATTTTACAAGTAAGTTTGTTTGGGGCATTACAGTTGCTGCAACTAAAATTTTGGGATTTTCGATTTTTGGGCTGTTTTGGGGCCTTTTCCCAGGGGTACTCAGTGGTGGGTGGACTGATTCTTTCTGTGGGTTGTCTTGAACTTAAACATCATGGAGGCCATAGATGAATTAGGATTGTGCTGATTTTTCTCTGTTTTTCGATTTTTTTTTGTTGTAAAATTTTGTCTTTTTCGATTTTTGACCTGTTGTTGGGGCCTTGACCAGGGGTAGTGAGTGGTGCATGGGCCTAGTCTTTCTGTGGGCTGTCTTGAATTTAAACATCATGGAGGCCATGGATGGAATGGGATTGTGCTGATTTTGCAGTGTTTTTCGATTTTTGGGGGTGTTCATGGGGAGGGACATGCCATGTGGCTGGTGGCCATTTTGAGTGCAGCTACAGGCACTGGCCATGTGCTGGCAGGCAAGTGGCCATTTTGAATGCAGGCTTTGTTGTTAGGCCTCCAACCATTTTGCCTACTTTTCAACCTTTATTTATGCCAGGGGTAGTGAGTCTTGCATGGGCCTAGTATTTCTGTGGGTTGTCTTGAATTTAAACATCATGGAGGCCATAGATGAATTGGGATTGTGCTGATTTTTCTGTGTTTTTCGATTTTTTTTTTTGTAAAATTTTGTGTTTTTCGATTTTTGACCTGTTGTTGGGGCCTTGACCAGGGGTAGTGAGTGGTGCATGGGCCTAGTCTTTCTGTGGGCTGTCTTGAATTTAAACATCATGGAGGCCATGGATGGAATGGGATTGTGCTGATTTTGCAGTGTTTTTCGATTTTTGGGGGTGTTCATGGGGAGGGACATGCCATGTGGCTGGTGGCCATTTTGAGTGCAGCTACAGGCACTGGCCATGTGCTGGCAGGCAAGTGGCCATTTTGAATGCAGGCTTTGTTGTTAGGCCTCCAACCATTTTGCCTACTTTTCAACCTTTATTTATGCCAGGGGTAGTGAGTCTTGCATGGGCCTAGTATTTCTGTGGGTTGTCTTGAATTTAAACATCATGGAGGCCATGGATGGAATGGGATTGTGCTGATTTTGCAGTGTTTTTCGATTTTTGGGGGTGTTCATGGGGAGGGACATGCCATGTGGCTGGTGGCCATTTTGAGTGCAGCTACAGGCACTGGCCATGTGCTGGCAGGCAAGTGGCCATTTTGAATGCAGGCTTTGTTGTTAGGCCTCCAACCATTTTGCCTACTTTTCAACCTTTATTTATGCCAGGGGTAGTGAGTCTTGCATGGGCCTAGTATTTCTGTGGGTTGTCTTGAATTTAAACATCATGGAGGCCATGGATGGAATGGGATTGTGCTGATTTTGCAGTGTTTTTCGATTTTTGGGGGTGTTCATGGGGAGGGACATGCCATGCGGCTGGTGGCCATTTTGAGTGCAGCTACAGGCACTGGCCATGTGCTGGCAGGCAAGTGGCCATTTTGAATGCAGGCTTTGTTGTTAGGCCTCCAACCATTTTGCCTACTTTTCAACCTTTATTTATGCCAGGGGTAGTGAGTCTTGCATGGGCCTAGTATTTCTGTGGGTTGTCTTGAATTTAAACATCATGGAGGCCATAGATGAATTGGGATTGTGCTGATTTTTCTGTGTTTTTCGATTTTTTTTTTTGTAAAATTTTGTGTTTTTCGATTTTTGACCTGTTGTTGGGGCCTTGACCAGGGGTAGTGAGTGGTGCATGGGCCTAGTCTTTCTGTGGGCTGTCTTGAATTTAAACATCATGGAGGCCATGGATGGAATGGGATTGTGCTGATTTTGCAGTGTTTTTCGATTTTTGGGGGTGTTCATGGGGAGGGACATGCCATGTGGCTGGTGGCCATTTGGAGTGCAGCTACAGGCACTGGCCATGTGCTGGCAGGCAAGTGGCCATTTTGAATGCAGGCTTTGTTGTTAGGCCTCCAACCATTTTGCCTACTTTTCAACCTTTATTTATGCCAGGGGTAGTGAGTCTTGCATGGGCCTAGTATTTCTGTGGGTTGTCTTGAATTTAAACATCATGGAGGCCATGGATGGAATGGGATTGTGCTGATTTTGCAGTGTTTTTCGATTTTTGGGGGTGTTCATGGGGAGGGACATGCCATGTGGCTGGTGGCCATTTTGAGTGCAGCTACAGGCACTGGCCATGTGCTGGCAGGCAAGTGGCCATTTTGAATGCAGGCTTTGTTGTTAGGCCTCCAACCATTTTGCCTACTTTTCAACCTTTATTTATGCCAGGGGTAGTGAGTCTTGCATGGGCCTAGTATTTCTGTGGGTTGTCTTGAATTTAAACATAATGGAGGCCATGGATTGAATGGGATTGTGATGATTTTGCAGTGTTTTTCGATTTTTGGGCCTGTACTTGTGGCCTTTTCACCAGGGGTATTTGAGTCTAGCATGGGCCTAGTCTTTCTGTGGGCTGTCTTGAATTTAAACATCATGGAGGCCATGGATGGAATGGGATTGTGCTGATTTTGCAGTGTTTTTCGATTTTTGGGGGTGTTCATGGGGAGGGACATGCCATGTGGCTGGTGGCCATTTTGAGTGCAGCTACAGGCACTGGCCATGTGCTGGCAGGCAAGTGGCCATTTTGAATGCAGGCTTTGTTGTTAGGCCTCCAACCATTTTGCCTACTTTTCAACCTTTATTTATGCCAGGGGTAGTGAGTCTTGCATGGGCCTAGTCTTTCTGTGGGTTGTCTTGAATTTAAACATTATGGAGGGCATGGATGGATTGGGATTGTGCTGATTTTGCAGTGTTTTTCGATTTTTTTGTGCTCTATAACTGAACTGATGTTCCTCTGTCTTCCATTTTTTTTAGGTGCACAAGACTCAAGAGAACCACCAGTGCCAGGAAGAAGTCCTGCAGCGGTGTGTGTGTGCAGCATAACGTCACGCGACGTCACGTCTGGCCTCAGACAACTCTACAATTCGTGCAACTGCGGCCTGCTGCCTGACCTGCTCTGAAGAAGATGGCCCCAAAGAAAGTTCTCCGTAGCTCCTCTAGCAAGAAAGTTGCTAGTAAGGAGCAGAAGAAGCAAGTTACCAAGGAGGCTGGTGTGCCACCCGCCACTTTTTTTGGGAGCAAAAAAAAAAGTACGCCTGCAGCAGCAGGATCTGCTGGGGACCAACCTGAGAGCAGCACCCCTGCTCCATTGGGTTCAGTGCCTCCACCACCACGCCAACTTAAGTCAAAGCCCTTGAGTGCTTCAGAGGCAGTCAGTGTACTTCTCCAATCACCATCGACCAGTGATGTTGGCTCATCGCAAGAAAGTAGCAGCAATGTCCCTGAATCAACACAGGTTGTTGTAACTCATCTGACAAGTGTTGAACAACCACAGCCGCAACAACAACACCATGTGCAAGTACACGCCCAAGTACATGTGGAAGGAGAGGCAGCAAAAGGAGATGCGCAAGCAAAGGTGCATGGACGTTCACAAGTGCCCACAATAGTTGTTCCTCCCGAAGTAGGGGCACATTTGGAAATCGACAATGAAGCTGAGGTATCATTGGAAGCCACTCCTCCTGATGATCATTCATTGTCTTCCACATCCCTAGCAAGGAAAAGATCAAGGGGGGTGTCTACATCTTCTTCAAGCCCACCTCGTTCTGGTGCAAGTGATCTGTCTTGGGAACCACAACTGCGGTCTGACAGTGAGGCAGAGGCACACCATGATCTGACACCGTTACCTAAGCGTAAAAGGAAGGTCGTCCAAAAACTCAAACCTATGGAGTGTGATGAGGCTCAACAAGAAGTGACAGATACTGCTGGTGATGAAGCCTCTCACGATGACGACGAGCCAGTCATCACAAAGGTCACTGCAGCCCCACCGGGCATGCAGCAAAGAGACATTTTAACCCTATCCCGAGAAGCTGCTGAGCGTGATGACGATGTCGGCGAGGAGGCAATGGAAATGGAATCATTAGATTTGGAGTTAAGTAGTACACCAAAACCTACCGCTTCCATATTTCTTCGCAAGAAGGTACCCACCTCGTCCTCGACCTCAATTCGTGGTGGTGAAAGTGCAAAACGTACTGAAGTTCGGCAATCCACATCCTCCACTTCATCTGTCATTAGCAGCAGGACCACCACCACCAGTATCGCCGCCTCCTCCGGCCCCCGAAGACATTTCAAGTCTCCAGTTTGGGACTTCTTTAGTGTTTGCCCAAAAAAGGAAAACGTAGCCATTTGTAGCCTTTGTAAGCTTCGATTTAGTCGTGGTAAGCTTGGTTCTAACTATGGTACCGGAGGCCAGAGAGGTCATCTTGAGAGAAGGCACCCTGTCGAATGGTTTCCGCACCTAGAGGCGGTCAAGAAAGCCGGAATTGCACGTAATGAAAACGTTGATTTGTCATCTGCTGATGACGAGGTAGAAGACGATTCAAACACTTCACTTACACCCAGTTCCCATGTCAGCAGCACACCCCATGGGAGCCACACTAAGAGTGTGGGAGAGAGTGAGACATCAATGCGGAAAAGTTCATCAGCGAGCGTAACTGGGTCGAAGAGATCATCATCATCCCGTAAATCATTGGTCCAGGGCAACATTAAAAAGATGTTGTTTACAGAAGCGCAATATGAACGCAACCACCCAATGACCCGTCTGTATAACACTAAGCTGGCTAAAATGCTAGCTCTGGACCTTCTCCCTTTTTCTTTTGTAGAAGGGGTTGGTTTTCTAGAATTAGTGACAGCGCTCTGCCCTAAATGGAAGGTTCCTAGCCGGTTCTATTTTGCCCGAGTTGCGGTTCCAGCACTACATGAAGATGTTCTGAAGGTGATTGGGGCAGCTTTGCAGAAGAGTGCTGTTCACACTATACATCTGACAACAGACATGTGAACCAGTGGCGCAGGCGCTGATTACATGTGCATCACTGCACACTGGGTCTCTTTTTCAGGGGCTAAAGCAAAGCTAAACTCAGGTGTTGACACTAACATTGTTTTTAAAGGTGCTCGGAAACATGCAACACTAGCCATGTTTGGTTTGGAGAAACGTCACACAGCAGAAAACATTTTGGATGTCTTTAACACAAAGGTCCTTAACTGTCTGTCCCCACTAAAACGCAAGGTTGGTTATGTTTCCACAGACAATGGCTCCAATATAGTTAAGGCCATGAGGGACGGTTACTATTTCAGAGTGCCGTGTTTGGCGCACTGTATAAACCTGGTTGTCCAAAAATTCTTGGGTAATAAACGCAGTGCAGCGTACAGTGTATTGGAGAACTGCCGAAAAATATGCAAGCATTTCAGGCATTCTTTTAAGGCCCGCAAGCAGCTGAGGAGCATGCTATATCAAAGTCAAATGCCAGTGAAAGCACTCATCCAGGAGGTGGTAACACGTTGGAACTCAACCTTCTACATGCTTGAGCGTCTGTATGAGCAGTATACGCAACTCGATCAATATTTCTTGAAAGAGGGTATAGAGGAGCTGAGGATGGGTGGGCCGCAATGGAACATAGTTGAAAGCCTAACACGCATGCTTCGTCCTTTTGAGGTCTTCACACGTGCAGTCAGCAAGGAGGACTCTAATTTGGGAAAAGCTATCCCATTGTTGTACATGCTGGAGGACCAACTGAAGGAGGTGTGTTCTGTGTTTCGAAAAGATGACAAAAAGAAAGACTCTTTGCTTCTGGCTGAGAAATTATTAGAGCTCCTACAAGGTGATGAACGTCTTCAAAAGATCCACTCAGAACAGCATTACATTTGTGCTACTATTCTGGATCCACGCTACAAAAAGGCGCTGGCAGGCAGAGCATTCTTTCCTTTTGCTGATGAAGATGTTACAAAGTACAAACGTTGGCTAGCCTTGTCAGCCAAGAAGTTTGAAACAGAACGGCTGGAAATTGAAGGAAATGGCAGTACATCAGCAGGCCATCCCCAGTCAAAACAATCCACTTCTGCACCTGTGGCTGTGGCACAAGTGACCTCTCAGCCGTTAAAGACACCGGCAACCGCATCATCTGCACGAAAGACAGCAGAAACATTGGAGGCTGAAGAGGATTGGCTAGCTCTGCGTGGGTTTGGTTCTCAAAAGGTCAGAGGCACAGCAAGAGCTACGCAAAGTGGAGGAACCTTGGAGGAGGACCTTGAGTCGATGGTGAAGGACTATCTGAATGACTCCACAGAGGTCTATGTTAATTCTGACCCATTGGCGTATTGGCATGGGAAAAAAGAATTGTGGCCACAGCTCACCAACCTGGCTTTAAACTACTTGTCTTGCCCACTCGCAAGTGTGTCTTCTGAACGGGTTTTCAGTGCGGCTGGTGGGATTGTAACTCCCAAACGGAGCCGCCTCTCGCCCAAAAATGTGGAGAGGTTAACAATGATCAAGATGAATCAGCACCTCATACCACCAGATATAAGAGTACGAGAGAGCGTGCCGGATGAAGAGGAGGTGGCCAGCACCATAGATGAGGGAATTTCTACTCTGTCAGGTGGCACTGACCTCACCCGGGCTGAATTCGCAGAGTATGATGACGAAGCCTTATTCTTATTCCTGGACCGTGATTCCGACTTCGAGCCCTGAAAATGAGACAACGAATCAATAACTTTCTTTTTCATCCTTATTCACTTTTATTCCTGTGTGTCTGTCTTTCTTTGTTGTGCACAGTTAATATAATTCAAACTTTAATCAGATAATCACAAAGACAAGCCCATCAGCAGAACTGTCTTCACTTGTTTGCTAATTTATTTGAAGGTGCCGCAGTCTGCATTCCTCAGGTTCACAAGTTCAGAAGAACATGCTCCTCTATCCTCCTCCTCCAGACTCCTATTTCCATCAAAGCAGAGGGCTGGTTTACGCCCAATGAAGAAAGACTCAGCACTTGTGGGGGTGTTGTTCTACCTCTTTGCAGGTGAGTTGACGGGTCTGGGGCCATTGCTGGGAAGCACTAAAAGTGGTTTGTGCCAAATCCGAGGCGGAAATTTTTTTGTGTTTTTGATGACTTGCTTGCCTTTGAGGTGCTCTTAGGGGGGGTTCCGTCTGTTTGTGGGTGAGTTTCATGGTCTGAGAGCATTGCTGGGACACTCTAATCTTGATTGCATTTGCTTTTCAGGAAATCCGTCGTGCCAACCCCGACTTATGGCCTAGCTACGCAGCGCGTTTGGACCGAAGGCCCAGAAATATTGCAAGTATGAGATTTTGCTTTTGTCCTGTTTGGGGGTGTTATGCTTCTTGGCGGGTGGGTTGCCGGGTCTTGGGGCATTCCTGGGAAGGTCTAATACCGGGTAGAAGTGGTTGGGACTAAATCCAGGCCGATTTTATTTTGGGCTATTTCAGACATTTTGCTCTATGTAGCGTTTTCGGGGGCCTGTTTGGGGGGCTTCCTGGTGTTTCTGGGTGAGTTTCGTGGTCTGGGAGCACTGCTGGCTATATCTACTTTACTTTGCAAGAGGTTTGAAGCAAATCCATGGTGGCAGAGGGGACTTAGGGCCTAGCTGCAGAGCGCGCGCGGAGTGATTTGGGAAATTTGTGAAAAATTGACTAAGTCCCCATTTTTGTACTTTTGCTCTTTGGCTGTTTGGGGGTCTTCTACTCGTTTTCTCCTGGGTTGACGGCTCTGGGGCCATTGCTGGGAAGCTCTAATACCGGATAAAAGTGTTTTGGACCAAATCCCAGGCGGAAAATTTTTTGTGTTTTTGATGACTTGCTTGCCTTTGAGGTGCTCTTAGGGGGGTTCCGTCTGTTTGTGGGTGAGTTTCGTGGTCTGGGAGCATTGCTGGGACACTCTAATCTTGATTGCATTTGCTTTTCAGGAAATCCGTCGTGCCAACCCCGACTTATGGCCCAGCTACGCAGCGCGTTTGGACCGAAGGCCCAGAAATATTGCAAGTATGAGAGTTTGCTTTTGGCCTGTTTGGGGGTGTTATACTTCTTGGCGGGTGGGTTGCCGGGTCTTGGGGCATTCCTGGGAAGGTCTAATACCGGGTAGAAGTGGTTGGGACTAAATCCAGGCCGATTTTTTTTTGGGCTATTTCTGACATTTTGCTCTATGTAGCGTTTTCGGGGGCCTGTTTGGGGGGCTTCCTGGTGTTTCTGGGTGAGTTTCGTGGTCTGGGAGCACTGCTGGGACACTCTAATCTTGATTGCATTTGCTTTTCAGGAAATCCGTCGTGCCAACCCCGACTTATGGCCTAGCTACGCAGCGCGTTTGGACCGAAGGCCCAGAAATATTGCAAGTATGAGATTTTGCTTTTGGCCTGTTTGGGGGTGTTATGCTTCTTGGCGGGTGGGTTGCCGGGTCTTGGGGCATTCCTGGGAAGGTCTAATACCGGGTAGAAGTGGTTGGGACAAAATCCGCGCGGAAAAGCCTTTAGTTTTGGCACTTTTTGTAACTTAGGGTTCGTTAGGGTTAGCCCTAGCAGCAGGATTGCATGTGTATCGGGGTGTTCTAGATTTTTCAAACTGAGTTCTGGGGTCTTAGAGCACTCGTGAGAATGTGTAATTTTGGTTGCAAGTCATTTGAAGAAAATCCATGGTGGGAAAGGGGGGATTTGGCATAGTTAAAGAAAGCCTTTGCCACTATTCTTAACTTAGGGTTCGTTAGGGTTAGCAGTATTTCTATTGCATGTGTTTGAGTGGGGGGGATTTCGAGTCTTGGAGCGATGCTGGCTATGGCTACTTTTGCTTGGTTGCTTGCAAGTGGTTTGAATGCAATCCACGGGGGGTAATGGGTAATTAGGGTACTTCGGCCTACTTTTACTTTCAAAGTAAGTTTTGTCTCCAGTTTTCTGCTAGGCCTCGTTTTTTGGGTGGGAGCACTGCTAGGAAGATCTATTTTTGTTCTAAAACACAGTTTACAGTACACCTAGCTTGAGGGGCAAGATCCGCTACATTAATTTGCCCATACTTATTTATCCTTCAAAAGGTGACTCAGAGTACGCACTTTCAAAAACATTGTACTGTCTGTCTACTAGGAAAAACAAATTGTGACTTTTTGCACTCCACAGCCTACATACCTTATATTTATTTATCAGTGGTGTTGTAATATTATATCACTTCCTGTTTTTCGTTGAATAATTACAGGCCGGGTTTCAGTCTCTGCAATGGGGAAAAAAGGATGGAGTCAGGCTTCACAGTAGCGAGCCACAATTCAGCATCAGGCAGGCAGTGGACAGGGTGTCTTCTGGTGACCAACATCGGTGGACGAAGCGTCGGCTGCAATGGAGGAGTGCCGCTAATAGGAGGATTTTTTTTCTGCGGGCAACTTACTTACCACTTCCAACAGGACCACTACAACCACATAGATACAGTATCCCTTGCCTTTTTCTCTGACTGTGACTGCATTTCTTTGCTCTCTCTCGGCTTCTACATTGATCCCTTAACACATCACTTAGTCCACTCCACTATCTGCACCACACATAGTCATTTGTAAGTGCTCCTACGTAATTCGCAAGTCGCAGCACGCCCCAGGCCGTAGAGGACTGGGATGGCCCCAATGATGAAGCATGTCACCAAGGGGCAACCCTGGTGAGTGAGGGGACACCTAGAAAAAAAGCAATTTCTCCTTTTCTATCTACTATACCTTCTGTCAGGTTACGCAGCCCCTAAGCGCCTACCGTACTATGAAACTACATTTCCCATGAGTAGGCGGGAGACTTGCAGACTATTTAGTGAGACTATATGAGAGTACCCTTGTATGTTAGGACATCACTTCACTGATGCCTGTCTTGTCTTCTCTTACAGGTATCCTTTCCCTGCTGACCCTACCTTTACCCATCCCACATTTTTTATTTTAGTTTGTTATTTTTCTCCCTCGCCTAATGCCTCGAACACCCTGTGTTTACACTTCTGGGTGTTGGTGACATTTGGAGGTGGAACCATATTTGCATCGACTGGATCACGGGGAGTAAACGTGACACCTTCCAGACCAACCCCATTGAGTGTTGTTGTGAATGGATTTATAGTGACCAGCAAGGCTCTCGGGTATCTGGCTACAGAGACCTTATGTTGAATATAGTTATCAATAATTCCACACAGGCCCTGTACTGTCGCATTCTTTCTTTCCACAGTTGTCGATGATATATTCTTACTCTGCTTGACAAAGAACCATTGCTAATGTGAAAGAACTTCAACCGAATTAGTAGTTATACTTTACCATTTGTTAGGCTACAATGTGGCACTGCTCTACTGTACTTCTGTCACCTGCTATATTCTCAGTTGTACCGTTGAATTGCTCAGGAGGACAAACCAGATTTCATTTTCTTTTTTTTCATAGGCATGCAACTGCCACTGTGTCACACCACTAGTACCACCGCTATGAGGAAATTTTATCCGACCAAGATTGCCAACGTTATTCGGTGTTTCCCGTGGAGCCAGCCCTGGGCCTAGCCCTACTTTCAAACACAAATTACAGGTAAGATAAGCGTTTGGTGGTTTGGGGGTATAATGGAGTATTAGTACGAGAGACGAGAGACTGAAGGTAGTACTACTAAAGTCCTAGGACTCTTGGATTCACTTCACTTAGTCTGTGAGAGGCACTTAGTGTTGAAAACATTTGGGCATTTACACTTAAAGGAAGAAAATGGAACTAAACTTTCAGGAAAACAGTCAACGTTAAACCCCCACCCACCAGGCAAGCAGTAAAAAACAGGTATGCTCAGATAAAGTTTGAAAAAGTATATTTATATCCCTAACAAAATAATCTCCCGCAAGACCCTCCCTAACCCCAACGATTGTCCTTCAAAAGTCCCCAAAAACCCAACTCCCAATTCCCACCCCCCAAAAGTCTCTAAAAAAGGGGCAAGGGACACTATGGGTGGATGCTGTTAACTTTTTGGGCCAGGGCATCATGCTCCTCGCGGAGCAAGGCGAGCTCCTGCTGAAGGCGGGACACCATCAGGGTAGTGCGGCGCAGGCGTGCCTTCACTGCCTTGCAGGTGCAAGGCCTGTGAGAAGCAGCTGTTGGCCTTGCTGCTCGGCGGTGGCGTTTGCCTTTGGCAGCCCGGCTCAGTCTCGGTGGACCACTGTGCTGGGTGGCAGCCGGTGGGGCCACGGAGGCCGATGCAGACGACGTTGTCGTTGTTGTCGACCGCACACTTTCCTCGTCCTCCAGGGCCACCAGCCGCCGATATTCCGCAACAGTGGCCTCGATTCTCCGTTGCCGGGCCGCTCTAGCCAGCTCCTTCCTCCTTGTTCGTTTGGAAGGAGAACCTATATGAAGAAAGAAAGACATAGTCTGTAACCAATGCTCTTTAAGATTAACTCAATCATTCAGCAGAAATGTGTGCTGCAGTACAACTAGCAACTTGCAAGCGCATTACATAACTATTGAGGCCAGTATCTATCTAACCTCACACTTCTTCATCCTTGCTCTAACATTAGTGGGAGTTTAAGGAACAAATTCTATGAGCACTGTGGACTTCCATTGGAGTCGACTATGAAAGTACACCAGTCTTATTCTTCTTCTTGTCTCTTGTTTTGGAAAATTGGTACGTTATTTTCTGCAAGCCGGCATAATGCCAGCGCGGTAAACTTGCACCCGAGAAAAAGAGACGCACGCCATGAGGAGTGACCTAGACTTGCGTTGCCGTTGCGTTACTGTACCCGTCCAGTACATGCAGGTGGTGAATCTCTTACTTTTCTATTACGGGTGGCACTGAGAATACTCTGTTACAACTCAAGGGCTACTGCTTAATTAATTTAACTTTCACCCTACAGTGGAAATGAGTACTAGAAATGGAAAATTGAAGAAGATAAATAATCTGATTATCTATCACTTCACATGGGATGTTTTTGCTTATATATGGGATGACTTTAGGTGCTTTGCTTTTTATTGAGTGACAGGCAGTGATACATCCACACATGAATGACTGAGTACTACTAAACTTATTAAGAGAGGTAGGGAGTGGCCACCATAATAACCGGATCTATGCAGTGCTTGCAATACAAACTACTGCTACTATTTATGGTAGTATTTGGACAAAATTAAAAGTTCTTTTCCTTGCCTTTCCTACACTGGAACGGACGTGCGGGTGCAGTGTTACATGCTCTTCAAAGTTACACTTAGTTCATCCACTGACCATCTACTCTCTCTAGATCATGGGTACTCACAAACTTTCTCTCAGGGGCTACATTTACAGTGTAGTTTGGGGCCGAGGGCCGCACTGGTGGGGGCGGAGTCAGAGGGGGCGGGGCTAAAGCAAAACGATAACTTGTGACCATGAGGTTGCACACAGGTCCCTGCAGCAGATGCCCTCATCCACTGAGCCACCAGACCCAGCATTTACATACATCTCTCTCCCTCCTGCTGTCCCTCCTGCCCTCCCTCCATCTCTCTCTCCCTCCTGCCCTCCCTCGCCCTCTGTCATCTCACTGTGTGTGTGTCTATCTGTGTCAGCCTTCAGCCCGGGTTGAGACCGCTTCCTCAACGCGCACACACAGACAACAACACCAAAGTACTTAACAGGTCTTTAAAAGACCATTAACATATTATTGAGGCTTTGTTTGTTTTAGCGCCCCTGCTTCTCCACCCTGACAATCACTGCTTGCCCGGCCCCACAGAGCAGAGGCTTTGTTCTATTTCACCTCTTTGTGGCCTTGCATCTCCACTCTGCTCTGTGGGGGCCGGGGGAGCAGTGATTGTCAGAGTGGAGATGCAGGGGCGCTAACAGGTGAAATACAAAAAAGCCTCTGCTCTGTGGGGGCCGGGGGAGCAGTGATTGTCTGCAAGGTCTGCGCACCACCAAGGAAGGCTTGCCGGGCCACCACCGGCCCGCGGGCCGTACTATGAGTACCCCTGCTCTAGATACACATATGCTATCTAAGAGTCAGATAGTAGCATGATCCAGGTATATGGACACATACAGTTTCTGTGTCACCCACCCAGGCTGTTGTCCTTCCACCCATCATTGCTTCATCATTCACCCAGCCATGCATCTCATATTCTTGCCTTCCCAGCTAGTCTTCAATCTCAATAAGTAAGGAATATATAAGAGCTTACCTCTGGCCGCCACCACCGTCTCAACTCTCACAGCCGCCGCCGCCGCCTCCTCCCCTGATGAATTGCCCTCCGCCTCCGTGTCGAGCACCACCACCACACTGGCCCCGCCACCAGATGTTCCACCTACAAAGTACATTTAAGAATCTTAGAATAAAGCACTCACTAGTCACTAGTATTTGGTCTAGGAATGAAGACATGTGAAAACAATGTAATTTGTGACTGTCTACGTTAAAGTTAAAAAAAATGTCCCTTTTTCCAGGGAAGGTTGTCTTGCTGCACTTTTTGGCACAACTGATGAAGGCTGATTTTTTAACACGCACCATTTTTCTCCACACAGACAGAAGATGGACTTCTAACAACAAGATCAAGTTGAAACCAGGTGAGAGCTCGGCTCGACCACAAGAAATGTCTTCAATTAATCGTCAGCACTAACCACTTTTCCATTATCAGTTAAACGTTTAGTTTTATTATGACTTCATTTTAATAAATGTGTTTACTTTTAATAAAGCTTTTAAATTTAAATACAATCTGTGTTTTTTGGTCCTCCAGACTAGAGTGACTGAGCGAAAGGTTTTGCAATTTTTGCAAGCATGAGTCCAGATAGAACACTTCAAAAGACATTATGGACAATCCCAGAGGACTGCACTAAGTTGATAGAGCTATTGCTGACTAGAATCATGGGAGTTTCGCCAACCGTGCAATCTTAGTTAGCTACACAGACAGACTAATAAGAATAATCTAGTAATACCACAGGGAGTCATAGTAGAGGCAGGATAAGAATTTAGATACAGTCTACAAGAAGAGCAAAGACAATTTTGAAAAAATTCAAATGAGGAACGCTAGGAAAAATAGGTACTAGTCTAAAATGAAAACTTACTGGGGCCAGCAGAGGAGCCCTCGCCTGCCCGATCCTGGCCCTGTTGAACAGCATCCGCCGCCTGCTGCTCCTGTGTCCTCCTCTCGCCCCTGGGGGGAGCTGACGTACAACATGAAAGAAAGAACAGAAAACATGGATGATTGTTGCTTGTCAATGTCAACCAAATCAAACATTTCAAAAGAACAATAACAAAATATTTCCGCGAAATTATATTGATTATGGTTACTTTTTATTTATTTGCGGACCTGTGACTTCGAAAGTCACGTAACTCACTAAACAAAGTACTGAAACGTTCACCTAGGACTGGCAGGCAGCAGTCCGCAGGCAAGACGCAAAGTGACAGACAAACTCCATTGTGATTTCAGTCAGATCAGTGACAACACTAACAGTTGCCTGCTACATTACCAGTCATTTAAATAGTCAAACTATCAATCCACCGCCACTATTTTTCTTATTGTCAGGGTTACAAAGGAAGGGGCAGATTTAAGCCCTTGCGGCTCTTTTGCGCCGTTCTTGCGTGACTTTTGTGACGCAGCAGCTAAACAAAAAAGGGCGCCATGGTGCGGCGTATAATATTATAACAACGTGACGCATTTGGGAGATGCATCCCGTTATAAAGCCCTGCGCCATCAGGGGGCGTTCCGGCGCAAGGGAGGGCATTCCTGCGCTGGAACACATCCTAATAGTGGCTGAGGGAAATCTACAAAATATCAATCAGTCACCTTTAGGACAATGATGCGTCACACAAACCCTGCACCTGCTTGAAGCAGACGTACGGCTTGACCCAGCATTGGGGAGATAGGGTACCCCAGAGCATTGATGGAGCTGCGCCATCGTTGCGACGCAACTCCAGCAGTAAAGCTTCGGTGACGTTTTGGGCCCATGGGGCGCCGCATTGCAAATACGGCGCACCATGTTTGGTGGTGGTAGCGGGCCGCACAATTAATGGCGCATCCCTGCTACTTTGCAGGGATGCGACGGTAATTGCAATTCTGCCCCTTAGGGGCATACTTACTTACGCGTTCTGGCGCATCTCCAGAGATGCGCCAGATCAAATGCGTCACGCAAAACTACCCTTGCGACACGGCAGATGTGCCTCATTTACAATGCGGTGCGCCCTGGCGCAAGGGTAGGCACTTGCGTGACGCATCTCGTCACGTAAGAGCGGCGCATCGCTGGAGTCACGTCGCCAACGCAATGCAACTCCAGTAATGCTCAGGGCCACCCAATACTTTACATGCTGTGTCAGTCCTTTCGCCTGCTTCGAGCAGACATAAGGAATTGAATTGACGTAGCAGCGTCGCAGAAGTGCCTGCGTTAAATCTTGTAGATTTCACGCAGGCAATTTTGCGAGGCGCACAGCCGCTGGACCGCCCACCCTGCGTACTAGGAACGCACCCATTGTGGTGCAGGCCCATGGCTTTATAACGTGACGCATCTCCCTAGATGCGTCATGCTGTAAATGACTTGCAGGGATGCGGCACGTTTACGCCGCTGTTGCGTCACGCAAGGCAACGTAAACGTGGCGCAAGGGGCTTGTAAATGTAATCTGCCCCCTAGTGTCTAGCATTACGCAGTTCTGTTAAGTACACTCATACATAATAGTTACTCAGGCCAATGAGACCACGAAATAGAAAACAAATAAGCATAGTAGCAACCCCACTGAGAAGGAGAGCAGTGCACCTGAAATGCACAGAAGATTTTGAAATATAATTTAACTACAATGTAATCGTCATCAGCGGCATTATTGGCTTGCTCCATGTAAAAAACAAATATTTGCAATACAACAACACAGAGCAGGAGAAAACATCATAGTAGTGAGTGATTAAATGCCAATGGCTACTACTACTCACCAAGCCCGGGGATCTCCAAGCCGAGCTGGTCCAGCAGGTCGCGCTCGCGGTCCAGGAGGTCCGTCCAGCGATGGGTGACCTGGCTGTAGGTGCGCTGGACCCCGTAGAGGTGGGATATGGCCCAGCACACCTTCTCCCACCGCTTCCGGCGCTCCCGCATGTTGTAGCCGCCGGCCGCGATCCTGCCGCCTCCCGCGATGGTCCTGGGCAGGCGGCGCTGGACGAAGTAGACCAGCGCGCCCACTTCCTCCGGGCTGAATATCTCCCGGCGCGTCACCTGCTCCCCCCTCGATCTCACGCCTGCTGTCCTGCCACTGGGTCCAGCACTACTCCCCGCCGCCGCTGCGGCCCTCAAGTGCCTGGGCAGCTTCACGGCGCCTGGCTTGACCATGGTCTGGGCAGGTAAGGTAGGAAGAAGTAGAAAATTAAGAAAGAATAGGATAGGGAAGAAGAAAAGAAAAGAGTTTACAAAAGTAGTTTAAAAGTAAAGAAAAATAGCAGAAAAGACAAAAATATACAGCTAGGAAAAGAGAGGGATAGATAAGAAGCAAAATCGTAAAAAAAAAACTGAAAACAAGCAAAGGATGGGAAAGATATCAAGAGGATTAAACACCATGCCCAGACACAGGAAATGAATGAAAAACAAGATGGCCGGCGCCCGTTTCCGAGCGCGAAAGTCAGTTCGCGCGAGATTTTCCTCGCGATCTCATGCGAACCTCTAGATTTCCCGCGCGATCTCGTGCGAACCTCTACTCGCAATGCGCTTACTGCGCGAGATTATACATAGCGGGCGGAAACGGAAATACGTCACGCAAACAAAATGGCCGCGCCCGTACTCGACCTTGGGGTAAATTCGCGTGTTGCGCTGCAAGCGGCTCGCGAATACTGCAAAAAAACTCGCGAAACAACAAGCCGCAAAAAAATAAAATGCTCATTCGCACGAATTGGCGGCTTCCGCGGTCGGTTTCGCACGACGCCGCGCCCCGCGAATAGCGCGAAAAAAACCGCAAAACGATTTCAGCAAAAGCAAAAGCAATGAGCAGGTGCAAAAGGTCAACCTCATGATTTGTAACGATTCTTTGTATTGCTTCCTGAGGGGGCCCTCCAGAATTCGGTTGCCTGCTTGCAACTATTGTGTGACCCTGCTCTGACCTTAACTGTATGCCACAAAGGTCCTGATTTACAGCTAAAGGAGCAGACAAGCAGGTGCCAGGCTGGAACTTTAAATTCTTTCAGTGACACATTAATTAGCCCCTAATTCATTATTGTCAGTTGGGGCAGGGCAGGTGTTGTAACTAATTTTGCAACAATGAAAGCACTTAGCAAGTGCAAAAGATCACTAATCAGGGCGCACTAAGGAAGCAGGTGCCAGCTAAAAAAATATTCTGTGACACATTAATCAGCCCCAAATTAATTCAGGTCACTTGAGGCAGGGAAGGTGTGCTTTGCTTTGCCGAAAATAATGTACACTGGACAACCAGAGGGTGTGGTGATGAAACAGAGGGTGGCATGGGTGGGCCAGAGGGTGGCATGAGTAGTCAGAGAGTGGCAGTGGTGACAGAGAGTGGCAGTGATGAAGAAGAGTGTCCCAAACAGGCTGGACATGTAGAAACAACAAGTTCGCAAAACTTGCGACCCGACAGGTAAGTTCGCAAATTGCGAAATTGTAAAAACCCTCGCGAACTGGCAGAAACACGGGCGAACACAAAAAAAAAAAAAAATCCGCAAATTCGCGGGAATTCGCGGATTTTGCGGATTGCGAATCCGCAAATCCGCAAAATTCGCGAACGCGAGATCCGCAAAATTCGCCCATGCTTAGTTATAAGAGGAACATCACAGAAGATGTCAATATTGGAAAATATGCTGTCATTGGAAATGAAGGATGTCCAGTGAAGCAGAGAAAAGGCCATTTGATTAATCATCGAAAATTGAGTTGTGAATCTCCAGACAAAAGAGAATTTTACTATTTAGCTCTTTTGCAACTCTTTAAGCCAGGGCGTACAGAAGATTATTTTAATGCAAACAAGGATACCATAGAATGTCCTGTTTTTCCAAATTATCTGCAAATGTTGAACGAAGAAATAGAGCAAGAAGCCACAATTGCTGAAGAGATTGCTAGAGACAGTTCTCAAGACAGTCAGAGTTCTACTTCATTGAGTCAGGATCCACTAGGAGGACCAATTATCCAAAATGAAGCTGCCACTGCCATGGATGAGGTGGAAAGAGCCATTGAACAAGCTCAAGAGGATGTAGTGACGTAAATATATAATTTACTCTCTTAATTTCTATGCAGGTAAGTACTTAATCAATAATAACTCAAATCGGAAAGAAAGAACCAGAGTCCGTGGTGTTAGAGTTCTTAGGGGTTTTATTCCTCAAAAAGGAATGGTCAGGACCATAATATCATGTTCTTCCCACCACAGGGGTGGAAGAAGGGATAGAGCGCTACATTTTATTGACAGTACATAGCTTATATACTTAATTCATGTCATAGGAAACAGTATAGTAGGCGTAACAGCTGAGAAAAGACAAGATAACAGTATACACGTGTTACTAGTACGTAATCAGAAGGCGTGGACTAGGCGTGAACTGGAGGTGTGTGCTAGAAACGTCACAGGTAGGTGTCACAAAGGGGTGGCACTAACAGAAATGTTGCAATGTCAGCAGAAATCGGAAGCTTGGATGCGCGCGCAGCTGCATGACGTGTGATTGACGTGAAACTGGAGGGGTGCAGGGTACTTGACATTTACACTGACGGAAAGAGACAGAAGTCTGGCATGTCAGATCAACTTGTACTTCTATCATATCTGATATCTGATGTTTAGGAACCATATTATCTGGACGGAAAGGTCTCTAGGGCAGAAGCTATTCTATACTAACTGTGGATGCGTGTATAAGCGCCTAAGTGTCTGCATGAGAAGCGTGGGGGCATGGGGCCTTCCATGGAAGCATGGCAACAGAAGCTATGAATTACTTGCACTGAGACAGGTCGGCCCTTTGGCTCTGCAGCAGAGGGGGATGTTTACTGAAGCTAGTAGGCAGGAATGCATTTTCGAGGAGCGGAACAGATAACTCGAAGGTTATAGTCAGTCTTGGCAGGCAGCAGGCTGAGCTGAGCGCGATGGGCCGCGCTGGAAGTAAGTCAGAGTTCACGGGTACAGAGGCAGCCTGAGCTGAGGCTGTCAGAGTCAGAAGCCAGAAAAGAGGCTCGATGGCAGAAATTCAGGGCCTACTTTGCCAGAGCAGGAAAACATGTAAAGTACACTACAAAAAGACGGTGGCATAGCATACTTAGGAACGGGCTATTTAATCCATTCAGGGTGGATCTGAAAGAGGACAAGTTAACGTTGGACGCAAATGTATTTGCGTCTTCATAGCTGACACAGGAGGGAAGTTACATGCACTCTAAGCTGGTACATGGAGTCGGTGGGGTACGCGCTAGGGAACACAACTTGACCATAAAATTTATATTTCCTCATTCCCTCCTTGTTCCCTACGGACCCTTCATGATATATCGATCCTCATGAATCGATCAGTTTGTTCTTGTAACATCATTTGTTCTTCTTTCTTTCTTTTACGTCTTGAGAGAAAACTGGAATGTTCAATACAAGATGTGGCACACAGTCCACAAATCGCTGGCCCGCACTGCAGGCACAGGCAGCAACTGAATACTAGGACTAGGCCAATGCCTAGGAAGGATAGGATCTTCCATCCCCAAGCAGTTAACGTTGTCCAGAACCAACCGGACCAAGTCCAGGTGCCTGGATTCTGATGTATCTGATTTGCAATTTTATGGAGACGTGTAATAGCTCGATATACAGATGGTGCGTTTTGTGGTATGAAAACACAGCAACTTGACCCGATGACCTTACAGGCTCCACCTCTATCTGCCAAGATGACGTCAATAACAAGACGATTCTGAAGGACAACAACCCGCATGGCGGACTGCTCTTCTGTTAAGTTACCTAGAGCGGAGGCAGTTTCATTCACTACTGCTTCAAGTGTTCTAGTTAATCTGCGTATTAATTTACTATTTTGAACTGGTCCTAAGAAGAAAAAGAATCCTTTATTAAAATCGGTGTACTGTTCCCATGCCGTTTCTGTGTAGTCGACAAGTGGGATATCTCTTCTGGGTCTATTCTTTACTAGATTTGTATTTCTGTGGTAATCAGGAGGAGCTAGGAAAACAGGTGGCAGAAGGAATGCTATATAACAGGTACCATCCCAATCTGGAGGTAGACGTATGTATGCGGTAGGTCAATTTTGGGTGCGGGAAGTGGTGGGGCTGGCGGAACGGGGGAGGTCTGTCGCGGTACCGGCGGAATATGATCTAGGGGCGGGTTGCCACCCCCGTCCCTGTCGTTGGGCCGGGCTCGGACAGGCAGATTGGTGTAAGCGGGTGCTACATCCTCTAGATAGGAATTCAGGAATATATCTTTAGTAGTCTTATGCATTACTTTAGTTGGAACTAATGGTGGCGGTAGGTTTTTCGGTATTTCAGAAATGGCCTCAGGCGAACCCTCAGCCGCGAGATACATACCGTTCACGAGGTTATTTCGTGCGCGGTCTACTTGCTCTGTTTTTACTCGGATCCCCTCGTTAACTAACTCGTTTTCTTGGGCCTTGTCTGATTCTTTAAGTCTGTCTTCTCTACGGAGTGCTTTCTCAGCACGCTTATGTGATTCCTTACGCCAAAATTCTATGGCGTCTTTCTGAGATTGTCTAGCTTTCTTTTTCCATAATGCTTCTTCTACCTTCATGATGCACTCGGCATCCCATGTTCCGGTAACAGGCCATCTGTGTCTTTCGTCTAGATGCTTGGTATAGTCGGCCCATAACTCTAGAAATAATATGGCATCTATGCCATGCTTGTGGTACATGAAGTTTCCTGGAGTGTCCCTAGGGGGGATAGGAATTTCTTCCTCTAGTATCCCTTTCCTAGTTCCTATCTGCTTTAACTTGTTGAAAAACGGCATCTTGTTTACTTAATACTGAATGCTCAATCCTTACTACTTAATACTGGATACAGCTAGTTTATACAAGAAACACAATAATGCACATTAAAACGGTCACATTCATACCACGACATTAATCACATGAAAAGACATTTGAGACATAGATGACTACCCCCTATACTGGATGTACTGCTAAACAGTACAGATACACTGGTGTAACAGTGCAGAAATTCAGAAATTCAGAATACTAGATATACTGCTAAACAGTACAGATACACTGCCTAGAAACAGTGCAGACCGGACTTGTGTACCCAAACCCGTCTAGATACGTCCCAGCAATGGTACTCACCGGGAAGCACGGAAACAGAAGGCCTCGTAAAACTCGACTGGACTGGACTCGACTCGGCTCGACTTCGGAAAACTTCGGAAAACTTCGGAAAACTGGTGGGCCTCTTGACACCTCGGACCTTGCTTCTTTCGGCTAGGCTCTGGTCGGGATCCTCCGCACTCCTCAACGCCTCGTCTGGGCACTGATCGCAGTCTTCGTCACCTCCGTGGGTCAGAGGGAGATGCAGGAAATCCTGCCGGTACGCGTAGTTTCCATCTAACTGATGGCAGGGGACAGAGCTTGCAACGCACCAACCGGCGCGTGAGGTGGGGGAGGGGTCCCTATTCGGGCGCCAAAATGACGTATATAGATAATTTACTCTCTTAATTTCTATGCAGGTAAGTACTTAATCAATAATAACTCAAATCGGAAAGAAAGAACCAGAGTCCGTGGTGTTAGAGTTCTTAGGGGTTTTATTCCTCAAAAATGAATGGTCAGGACCATAATATCATGTTCTTCCCACCGCAGGGGTGGAAGAAGGGATAGAGCGCTACATTTTATTGACAGTACATAGCTTATATACTTAATTCATGTCATAGGAAACAGTATAGTAGGCGTAACAGCTGAGAAAAGACAAGATAACAGTATACACGTGTTACTAGTACGTAATCAGAAGGCGTGGACTAGGCGTGAACTGGAGGTGTGTGCTAGAAACGTCACAGGTAGGTGTCACAAAGGGGTGGCACTAACAGAAATGTTGCAATGTCAGCAGAAATCGGAAGCTTGGATGCGCGCGCAGCTGCATGACGTGTGATTGACGTGAAACTGGAGGGGTGCAGGGTACTTGACATTTACACTGACGGAAAGAGACAGAAGTCTGGCATGTCAGATCAACTTGTACTTCTATCATATCTGATATCTGATGTTTAGGAACCATATTATCTGGACGGAAAGGTCTCTAGGGCAGAAGCTATTCTATACTAACTGTGGATGCGTGTATAAGCGCCTAAGTGTCTGCATGAGAAGCGTGGGGGCATGGGGCCTTCCATGGAAGCATGGCAACAGAAGCTATGAATTACTTGCACTGAGACAGGTCGGCCCTTTGGCTCTGCAGCAGAGGGGGATGTTTACTGAAGCTAGTAGGCAGGAATGCATTTTCGAGGAGCGGAACAGATAACTCGAAGGTTATAGTCAGTCTTGGCAGGCAGCAGGCTGAGCTGAGCGCGATGGGCCGCGCTGGAAGTAAGTCAGAGTTCACGGGTACAGAGGCAGCCTGAGCTGAGGCTGTCAGAGTCAGAAGCCAGAAAAGAGGCTCGATGGCAGAAATTCAGGGCCTACTTTGCCAGAGCAGGAAAACATGTAAAGTACACTACAAAAAGACGGTGGCATAGCATACTTAGGAACGGGCTATTTAATCCATTCAGGGTGGATCTGAAAGAGGACAAGTTAACGTTGGACGCAAATGTATTTGCGTCTTCATAGCTGACACAGGAGGGAAGTTACATGCACTCTAAGCTGGTACATGGAGTCGGTGGGGTACGCGCTAGGGAACACAACTTGACCATAAAATTTATATTTCCTCAGTAGTTAACTTAGAAGGTTTGGTAAAGCAACTAAACGTTGAGCATAAAAAGATATATGACAAAGTCGCAGAACAGATTGAACATGGATTTAGACATGAGAAAAAAGAGTGCTCATGTACATCATTTAAGCCTGTCCGACTGTACGTAAGTGGAGAAGCGGGAACAGGAAACAGTTTTCTGATTAAAGCAATAGCAACTTATCTGCAGAAAAGGACTGAATCACCGCTGTCTTGTGTTGTAACCGCTCCAACTGGACTGGCAGCACATAACATTAAAGAGATTACTCTACATCGTTTACTGATGCTTCCAGTTGAGCATGATAATAAATTGCATTACAACAAGCTATCTGGAGATGCGTGTTCTGAAGTTTCCAGAGTCCTGAAGAAAATGAAACTTCTTATTATTGATGAAGTAAGCAAGGTCTCAAATCTAATACTTGCTTTTGTGCATTTGAGAACGCAAGAAATTCTTAGAACAGAGTATGATGTGTTATTTGGAGGAAAACACATTATTGTTTTTGGAGACAAGGACAACCAATGTTTAAAATGCTCACACATGAAGAAACCAGGAAATCTCTTGGAAGCATTGGAAACGTTAATATATGGTTAAATTTCAAATATGCAGAACTGCTTCAAAATATGCGACAGGCAAAGGATGAAGATTATACAAATATTCTACAAGATGTAAGAATCTGAGAAGTAAGTGAGCTTGGGAAAGAAGCTTTACATGTTCGATTAATTTCAAATTTGTATCCAAATGAAAAAATTCTTCCAGAGAATATTTTTAAAAAAATTACTGAGAAGAAATCTGGGATATGTTTGATGCCAACTCTGCAAGAATGTTCCTTCTTCAACAACAAAATGTTAAAGTTTAATAAATGAAGAGATTGTGAAACTGGAAGCAATAGATAAGATAGAGCATATGGGTGCAACAATTGTTTTGTCAGAAAATTTGAAAACAAAATTGGATTCATTAGAGTATATCTAAAAAAGCTGGTTTTGAAAAGACTCTGAATGTGTGTTTAAATTGTCGTATCATTTTGAGAAGGAATTTAAATGAGGTCTGGTAAATGGAGCAATGGGTCATGTTGTTGATTTTGTGAATTATAGAAATAGAGATGGAATTGAATTTTTAAAAATAAAATTTGATGGCATTGAGCAAGTACAACAAATCAGTCGTTATGCTGCTAGATTTTTGCGGTCGCCAGTAGGTAGTTATAGTTAGGATCTACTTTCCATAGGAAATCCGCAACATTCTATTGGGAATAACTTTTGCGCCGGTGGACGAATCTTCGCAAATTTCTCAAAGTTGGTGGCCGGCTCCTTCCCTGAAAATGTGGGGGGCATTCGTCAAGCGGGGGCAGAGATAAAAGACAGGTCCCAAAACGTGTTTTCTCCATGTTAATTTCCATAGGCCGGTCAAACTCACTTTTAGCGCAAACGGCTGAATGGATTTCCACCAAACTTTGTAAAATTGTAGGGACTGGTAGCCCGATGTGCCTTTGCTATGTCTCAAGATATGTGCTCCAGTGGATTTTGAGTAATGTAGGTTAAAAAAATATATATATCTATGGCAGCGCCCCGGTATGCGCACCGGGGAGCGCTCTGGGCTTGCCACGCGAGGTGCGCATGGAAAGCTGATTGGCTCTCGGCTGTCTGTAAACATTCGAAATAGTCCGGAGCGGCCGCCATCTTGTGTGTCGGTAGGCTAAAGACACAAGAGGGGCCAAAAACAAAGGGGGAAATAACCAAAAGGGGCAGGGTAGACCCCCCCTGACCCCCTAGGTTTGATGTGGGGGACATAAAAGGGCCCCGGTGCTGAAAACAAAAACAAAAAAAAATCGATTTTCGCGGGAGGAGCGACCGGTACGTGCCCCGGTACGCGTACCGTGGAGAAAAAAGCATGATAGTTTCCCAAAAAAGTTGCTTTTTTTATACATTAGAGGTAGTTCTAAAAATAACTGTTGTTTTTATTCTTTTTGTTGTTTTATATTTTTTTAATTGTTTTTTTGAACATTTTTTACTTTTCTGAACTTTTTTTTTGTATTTTTTAAGGGGAGCAAAAAAAGGGGGAAAAAATTTATGTTTCCTTGGGCACTTGTGGTTATCCCAAGCACGGTTAATAAGTGTGATGCATTTCTCTCCATAGCATATTGTTTGTCCACAAAAAATACAAACCATTTTAAAATTGGAAAACTTTGTTTGTATGGTGGAGCACATCTCCCTAACTTCCGGTCCTGATGGGGTGGAAACATTACTTTGGGAGGTGCTGGCAGAAGATTGGACAGGGTTTCTGGCCAGTTCCCTGACCTCTGCCCTAGGATAGTTATTTGGATGCTTCCGTTGCATGTGTCTGATCATGGTGTGGTTGCCAAAGGGGTATTTTTTGTTGGGATTCCCCCTTGACAGCTCCTGATGACATATTAAGCAGGTTGCCTTAGGCGCATTTACTTTTTTTTTGTCATTGGGGATTGAAAAATTTTTGGGGTGGTCCTTGTAGTGGTGGTGGTCCAGAAGATCCAGCAGCTGCAGCTAATGTAGCCATTTTCTACTGAAATAACTGCAGGTCTACCTTTCTCAAAGCACAAAGGTAGAATGAGGAAAAGAGGTGGGGTCTTTCATCATTTGGAAAATAAAACTGTTCTGAACCAATGAAAAGTGTTATTTTAGGTCACATGACCTGGCCTTACATCATTAGGAAACCAAAAGTGAAATAAAGCAATAAAAAGTTTTATTTTCAAGTCACATGACCCGACGCGCTTACGCTACGCGCCCCGGGCCGCGCCCTGAGGCGCGCCCATAGTCGCACCCCGGAGCACGCCTGGGGGCGCGTAGCGTAAGCGCGTCAGGACGTTGCGCGGTCGTATGCGCTCGCGTGCTCCCAGGTGTTCTTACGCAGTGCGTCATATGATGCATCACGCGGTTACGCGAAACGTCACAATGTCGTTTTCGTACGCGAGAATAGCGCTAAAGGGACGCTCACCTATCGCCCCGGGGCGTGCCAAAGCACTGCGCTTACCCGTGCGTTCACCGGTACGCGCCCCGGGGCAAAAAAATATATATATATATATATATTACATAATTATACAATATAAAATTTGTTATAAAAATGTTTACTTTTTATACCTATAGAGAAATGCTATTAAAAAACCATTGAAATTCACAGAAAAAAACATAAGTTTCACACCAGTTATAGTTAGGAATTAGCATTTAAAAAGCCTATTAAATTCACTGAAAAAACCATAGGTTTGACACCAGTTATAGTAAGCTGGAAATTTTACTGACATAAAACCATTGAAATTCCCCCGTTATAGTTAGTTGGACTCACTATAACTTGCGCGTGTAATGCACTGCTGATGACATCACATATTACATCACTCATGACATGGTCAGTGACATCACTCATGACATCACTGATGACACCATCCTTGTGACAGAGTGACAGACCTCCTTTCACTGTAAAGTAACCCTTGAAACACATATTAAAAAATAGAAACTAACATTTTCAAAAAAGTGGAGATACCCATACCAGTTACAACAACCAATTCAGTAATTCCACCATTTATATACACATCCACTCATTCACCAACAGTTCTATATAGTCACTCATACATATACTCACTCATCATATGTAGTAATACACCTATACGTCCTGTAACACACCGACAGTCTTCCAAAAGTTGCTCACACACATACTCACACATGCAAATAAACTATTGAAAATCCATTTATTTGCATATACAGCTATACACACACTACCACCTTACTTCTAAGGAAACGTACACATACTTAATCTCTTAAACAATCACTTATAGAAACACATACTTATTTAAACAAGAACTCTTTCAATCTCTCACTCTCACATGTACTCACTTATATACATCAATACCCACATATACTAGATTAAAACATATGTAGTTACTGATAAAGACACTAGTGAGACAGTCATTCACTTACTAACACACACATATACACACTCATCCATCCATACAGTCCTGCACATATGCCGTCTTCCAAACACATAAACAGTGAGTCAGTCATTGATGCATCTATGTACTAAATAATACCCCCACCAAACCATACATACACTCATACTGATACTAAAAAAAACATCTAATAACCCATATACACACACATGTAGCTACTCACCAACCCATGCAGCCACTTATACACAAAGCGAAACACTGATACAAACATTTAAATATTTAAACAATACTCGCTAATATATGTATAAACTAAAATACACTTAATAAGTCAGTTAACCAATCATTTTTTTTTTAAAAAAACATCCATTAAGACACTTATTTAAACATGTATTCTTCCATCGACCTTTACATATACATATATAAAACATATTTATTTTTCAGAAAGACACACATTCACTGGATGGTGTCATCAGTGATGTCATGAGTGATGTCACTGACCATGTCATGAGTGATGTAATATGTGATGTCATCAGCAGTGCATTACACGCGCAAGTTATAGTGAGTCCAACTAACTAACTATAACGTGGGAATTTCAATGGTTTTATGTCAGTAAAATTTCCAGCTAACTATAACTGGTGTGAGCCCTATGTTTTTTTCAGTGAATTTAATAGGTTTTTTAAATGCTAATTCCTAACTATAACTGGTGTGAAACCTATGGACCATATATATATATATATATATTCACTGAGACAAACCATAGGTTATAGACCATATATAGTTAGGAATTAGCATTTACAAAACCTTGAAAATTCACTGAAAAAACCATGGGTTATAGACCATATATAGTTAGGAATTAGCATTTACAAAACCTTATTTTACTCACACGAAACCATTGAAATTTCATATATAGTTAGTTGCACTAACTATATATCGCGCACCCGCAATCCACTGCTGATCATGTCACATATTACATCATTCATGACATGATCAGTGACATCACTGATGACATCACTGATGACATCACTGATGACATCACTGATGACATCTCAAATGACATCACTGTCATGGGACCCTTTAATAACCCCAACATCATTCCTAGGGGGTCAAGAAGGGTCTACCTTGCCCCCTTTCATTAAATTCCCCCTTCGTTTTTCTCCTCCTCTTGTCTCTCGATGTCAGGACTGTGCCGACCCCCAGCAAGAGACCCCTGTCAGTCCCGGCAGCTAGGGGAAGATTTCCTGTTGAGAGGCTGTTCCCGCTTTGGGGTTCCTTGCAGAAATTGGCTCATGATCACGGCTGGACGGAGGAGTAGCTCGCCTCCGGCTTGTGCCGCCATTTCGATGCAGTTAGCGTTCTAGTCTTTTTCTGCAGTCCGCCATTTCCTAACGCCGCACTTTCTATGTGGCGCACTTCAACTGTCCCTTTCCAGCAGTTAGACGCCCTGAGTTTGGCTCCTGTCAATTCACCGCGTTCTGTCATAGTTTTCCCGCAATTCCAGTCAGCTTTCACAGAGACTCTGTCCCGCTACCCCTGGAAGCGTTTCTCGCTTCGTTCCTGAGGATTCCTGCATTCCCGGTTGTGTGCCTCTGACTTGTCGCGGCCTGTGTCTGGCCGTGCGGACTTTGTCAGTCAAGCATTCCTCGTCGGAGTTTCGTTCCAGTGGGCAAGTACCTTCCGCATTGTCTCAGAACCCCGGTAAGAACTTTCATTCTTCAGACTTGCCGGTTCTGTCGTAGCCCAGTGCTTTTGCCCGTCATCTACTCAGAGCCTTCAGAAAATGTTTCCAGAACTGTTCTGAACATCCAGTTGTGACCAGACTTTGAGTGTTTCTCCTTGATTTCGAAATTCGTCAAGTAAATGAGAGTATATATTATATGCATATGGTAATACTGTTGTCTACCACCTCTAACCTTCACATCATCTTTGCAACATCTCTACACAAGCAACAAGAGTTCCAACCCTCACCTCACCTTTGGGACTCATTAAGAGAGAAGCTAACTCCACACAATAACCAGGTATGATTGAGGAGAGTCGAGAGTGAGTGAGTGTGTCGCCCATGATTTATTAGAACGTTAGTAATGTTCTGCTCCCTGTTGCAGGTGTTCCCCAGCCACTCCTTCCAGAGGTAGTACGAGACACCAGTGTGGAAGACTCTCTTTGTTGTTTGTTATCCACTTCCCCTTTCCCTTCCATTCCTGGGCTTGGAGCAATCCGGGTGCAGGGGTGTTTGGGAATTCGGAAACTAGCATCGCTGAAGATAGCCGCTCGCTCCCACGGAGATCTGGATATTTCAGGTACTGCTTCTGACAGATTGAAGTGCCTCAATTATCTTCCGTCTGAGTGAGATGGCCGAGGGATTGGATGTCAAAGCTTTGGCTTCTGTGTTAGAGGGACTTCAGAAACAGTTGAGTGAGACGAGGGAGGAAGTTAGGAAATCCAACCAGGAGGCTAGTTATTTAAGACAGAGATTAGATGAACTAGCAGAGAGCCCGCGCCCCAACTTCGGTGGTATAAAATCATCTACCTTTGGTACCGCTCCCTCCTCATCCTCTTCTACGGAGTTTACCACACAGGTGGTGCACGCGATGTCCCCTACCATTCCGTTGGCCCCGCCCGAGAGATTTCAGGGAGATCCCCACAAGGCCCAAATCTTTCTGACCCAGTGTTCCCTGCATTTCTTGTGTAAGCCCATTCTGTTTAAAGAGGATCAGTCGAAAGTGGCTTTTGTCCTGTCTTACCTGAGCGGAGATGCCGCCGCGTGGTCTTTGCCTTTGGTGGCAAGCAACGATCCAGTGTTGTATAAATTCGAAGAATTCAAAGCTGAGTTTTTGCGCATTTTTGACCGAAGAAATGTTTCACAGACCACCGACAATGAACTATTGGAATTGAAACAAGGGAATCGTGAGTTGGTGGCTTACTTGGCACAATTCAATAAATTGATCGTCGAAACGAGTTGGCCAGAGGCTAAGCGGGCGGCCATTTTCTACCGAGGCCTCAAGGATGAGCTGAAGGACGGTTTGGCGCAGATTCCCAAACGACCCACGGATGTGTCAGAACTCATCGACCTTGTATTACAGATTGATCAGAGACTTGCAGAAAGGCGAAGTGAACGACGAAAGGACATCCGTACTCTCCCGCCACGATTCGATCGGTCTCGACCGGAGGTTGTGAAAAACCCAGAAGGCCAAAGCCAGGAAGAACCGATGCAGGTGGGAACCATTCGAGGCCCTCTTACGCAGGAGGAACGAGAAAAGAGGCGCCAAGGTCGATTATGTATGTATTGTGGGCAATCGGGCCATTTTGTCAAGGAATGTCCGAAGAGATCAAAGGCTAGTTCGTGGGTAAAAGATCGGCTCCACCAGTAGACGGAGTTGCACTGGTGGGAGCGAGTGACGAGCCAACTCCCAAGCCACAACTGTTAGCCAACACCCTGCAATCCGCAGCCCCGCATCTGAATTTACTGTGTAGGATCGAGTTTGGAAAAGCTCAGAAGGAGGAGGTTTCGGTGATGGTAGATTCGGGGGCTACAGGGAACTTCTGCGACATCCAGTTTGCCAAGACCTTGGGAATACAGTTTGAGAAGAAACCCAGACCGGAACCAGTGCGAGCAGTGGATGGCACCCAGTTGTCGTCGGGACCCATCGCTTATGATACTGAGTTGATGACAGTGGTGGGCCCCGGAGAGCACCGAAGCTTCATTCGATTTAGTCTCATAGATGCCCCCCAGTTCCAACTCATACTGGGGTTACCCTGGCTCACCGAGCATAACCCGCAGATTGATTGGTCACGGCGTTCTGTAAAGATGAGTTCCGAGTTTTGCTCTGAGCATTGTTTCCAGTTGGCTCCGGAGAGCCCAAGTTCCACGTTGTCCCAAAACCTGGCCAATCAGGTTCAAATGGTGTGTGCTCTGGAGGCCCCAGAGATCCCCGAGGAATACCAGGATCTGAAAGAGGTGTTCAATGAGAAGGAGGCTAAGAAGTTGCCACCCCACCGAGAATATGATTGTCGGATCGAGTTGGAACCAGGGGTGTCCTTGCCATGCAGTAGAATCTATGCGTTGTCGGAACCGGAGAATCTCCATTTGAAGGACTATATTGAACAAAATCTAGCCAATGGATTCATCCGCCCCTCTCAGTCTCCAGTGTCTTCGCCCCTCTTCTTCATTCCGAAGAAGGATGGGACCTTGAGGACTTGCATTGATTATCGGGCATTGAACCTGGCCACCAAGAAGAACCGTTATCCTCTGCCCCTGATTTCAGAACTCTTAGATCAAGTCAAAGATGCCAGTGTGTATACAAAATTGGATTTACGGGGGGCCTATCATTTGGTGCGCATGGCCGAAGGAGAGGAGTGGAAAACTGCCTTTCGAACCAGGTTTGGTTTGTATGAATATCAAGTGATGCCCTTCGGGCTCTGCAATGCCCCCGCAGCGTTCCAGCATTTTGTCAACGATGTGCTTCGGGAGTGTCTGGACCGTTTCGCAGTGGTCTACATCGATGACATCCTTATTTACTCCAACAGCTTAGAGGAACACGTTCATCATGTGCGAGCCATCCTGAAACGCCTACTGGAAAACCATCTATTTGTCAAACTGGAGAAGTGTGTCTTTCACTCTTCCCGAGTGGAGTTTTTGGGCTTTGTTTTGTCTCCGGAAGGAGTTGCCATGGACGACTCTAAGTTGCAAGCGATCAAGTCTTGGCCGGCGCCCAGATCTGTGAAGGAGATCCAAAGTTTCCTGGGATTCGCCAATTTCTATAGGCGCTTCATCTTGAACTTCTCCGAGAAGGTGAGCCCCATCACTAGGCTGCTAAAGAAAAATGTGCGATTCGTTTGGGAACGAGAATCGGAGGAGGCGTTTCAGCAATTAAAAGAAGCGTTCGTGACAGCCCCAGTACTGCAACACCCCTGTTCGAGTGAGCCCTTTTTCATTGAGGCCGATGCATCCAATTTGGCCATAGGAGGAATCCTGTCGCAGCGCCAGAAGAACACCGGGCAGCTTCATCCAGTGGCGTACCATTCCCGCAAGCTTACCCCGGCGGAGATAAACTACTCCATTGCTGACAAGGAGCTTTTGGCCGTCAAAGAAGCATTCAAAGTGTGGAGACATTATTTGTTGGGAGCGAAACATGTAGTCACGGTTTTCACAGATCATAGGAATCTACAGTTCCTCAAGTCAGCGCGCACGCTCACCCCCAGGCAATTGCGTTGGTCGCTCTTCTTTGCAGATTATGATTTTGTCCTCACTTACAAGCCTGGCTCCTCCAATGGAAAGGCGGATGCTCTGTCCCGTCTGAGTATGGGAGAGGAAATCAAAACCAAGATGGAAGGATTCATTATTCCGGAGGAGAAGATAGTGGCCATCGCTGTCGAGGACGATTTGGAGGCCCGAATAAAGGAAGAGTTTTCCAAGGCCGAATATTCAGATTGGGAATCAGGTGGTCCAGACCGCAGTGTGAGGAACCAAAGTCCCTTTTGGCAAGAAAAGATGTTTGTCCCCAGTGAGAAATTGCAAGGTGAGGTCATTCAGCACTTTCACGACCACCCGCTAGCAGGCCATAGAGGAGCGAAGAAGACCCTGGACTTAATCAAGAGAACCTTCAGTTGGCCCGGCATGGATGCTCAGGTGAGGCAGTACATCGCCACTTGTGAGCCCTGTGTTAAGGGTAAAAGTATGAGACAGTCCCCGCAGGGCCTGTTAATGCCGTTGCCCATTGCCCCGTCTCCTTGGCATTCAGTCTCCATGGACTTCATAGTAGACCTGCCATCTAGCCAAGGGTATTCCGTCATTTGGGTGGTGGTGGATATGTTTACCAAGATGAGCCATTTTGTCCCTTTGAGGTCCCTCCCCACAGCCTCTCAGTTAGCTACTCTGTTTGTGGATCACATTGTGAAATTACATGGGGTTCCCAAGGTGGTTATCTCCGATCGAGGCCCACAGTTTGTCTCTCGATTTTGGAAGGCTTTCCTCAAGGGTCTAGGAGTGGACTCCCGTTTGTCCACCAGTTTTCACCCGGAAACGGATGGACAGACGGAGCGAGTGAATCAGGATTTGGAACAATATCTCCGCTTGTATTTGATGGATCAGGAGGGGGAATGGCCCTCATTGTTGAGTACGGCAGAGTTCGCGTACAACAATGCCGTCCATTCGTCTACAGGATTTTCCCCTTTTTATCTGAACTCGGGTCGGCATCCTAACATGCTAGTGGGTCGGGTAGACGTGGAGGTCCCAGCAGCCGAAGAGGTTATACACGAGCTACAGAAATCCTATCAGTTAGCCTCTTCCAATCTCCAGAAGGCCAAAGATGCGTACAAGGTACAGGCAGACAAGAAGAGAAAAGAGAGTCCAGTGTATGAATCAGGAGAAAAGGTGTGGATTTCCACTAGGCACATGAGGTTGAGAGGAAATCGAAAGTTCCAACCTAGATTTGTGGGCCCCTACCCTGTGGTGCGAATGATAAACCCAGTGAGTGTGAGAGTGGCTCTCCCCAAGTCATTGAAGATCCATCCTACGTTTCACGTGTCATTGATTAAAAGAAACCCACCTAACTTCAGACGTGTCCAGCCCCCAGCTCCAGTTCAAATTCAGAGTTCAGAGGAATTCGAGGTTAAGAGAATCCTAGACTCCAAACTCAAGAAAGGGAAAATCTTTTACCTCGTGGACTGGAAGGGTTATGGTCCCGAGGAAAGGTCGTGGGAGCCCAGCAGCAACGTTCATGCCCCAAGATTGGTCAGCGAATTCCACAAGGTTCACCCCCAAAAACCCAGGGAGGGGGCTTTGGTGGGGGGTACTGTCAGGACTGTGCCGACCCCCAGCAAGAGACCCCTGTCAGTCCCGGCAGCTAGGGGAAGATTTCCTGTTGAGAGGCTGTTCCCGCTTTGGGGTTCCTTGCAGAAATTGGCTCATGATCACGGCTGGACGGAGGAGTAGCTCGCCTCCGGCTTGTGCCGCCATTTCGATGCAGTTAGCGTTCTAGTCTTTTTCTGCAGTCCGCCATTTCCTAACGCCGCACGTTCTATGTGGCGCACTTCAACTGTCCCTTTCCAGCAGTTAGACGCCCTGAGTTTGGCTCCTGTCAATTCACCGCGTTCTGTCATAGTTTTCCCGCAATTCCAGTCAGCTTTCACAGAGACTCTGTCCCGCTACCCCTGGAAGCGTTTCTCGCTTCGTTCCTGAGGATTCCTGCATTCCCGGTTGTGTGCCTCTGACTTGTCGCGGCCTGTGTCTGGCCGTGCGGACTTTGTCAGTCAAGCATTCCTCGTCGGAGTTTCGTTCCAGTGGGCAAGTACCTTCCGCATTGTCTCAGAACCCCGGTAAGAACTTTCATTCTTCAGACTTGCCGGTTCTGTCGTAGCCCAGTGCTTTTGCCCGTCATCTACTCAGAGCCTTCAGAGAATGTTTCCAGAACTGTTCTGAACATCCAGTTGTGACCAGACTTTGAGTGTTTCTCCTTGATTTCGAAATTCGTCAAGTAAATGAGAGTATATATTATATGCATATGGTAATACTGTTGTCTACCACCTCTAACCTTCACATCATCTTTGCAACATCTCTACACAAGCAACAAGAGTTCCAACCCTCACCTCACCTTTGGGACTCATTAAGAGAGAAGCTAACTCCACACAATAACCAGGTATGATTGAGGAGAGTCGAGAGTGAGTGAGTGTGTCGCCCATGATTTATTAGAACCTTAGTAATGTTCTGCTCCCTGTTGCAGGTGTTCCCCAGCCACTCCTTCCAGAGGTAGTACGAGACACCAGTGTGGAAGACTCTCTTTGTTGTTTGTTATCCACTTCCCCTTTCCCTTCCATTCCTGGGCTTGGAGCAATCCGGGTGCAGGGGTGTTTGGGAATTCGGAAACTAGCATCGCTGAAGATAGCCGCTCACTCCCACGGAGATCTGGATATTTCAGGTACTGCTTCTGACACTCGATCCTACCGAGAGACAAGATGGCGGCCTCTCCGGACTGTTTAGAATGTTGACAGACACCGGAGAGCCAATCAGCTTCGCTTCGCAAAGTTCCGTTAGGCGAAAAGTTCGCGAACCGGAGCGCTACCTGGGACGCTGTCACAGATATATCTGTTTTTTAAAATGTTATTTTCTCAAAATCCACTGGAGTACATATATTGAGACCTAGCAAAGGCACATCGGGCTAATAGTCCCTACAATTTTGCCAAGTTTCGTGCAAATGCATTCAGCCGTTCGAGCTAAAAGTGAGGCCAAACGCCCAATGGAAAAATGAATGGGAAAAATGCGTTTTGGGACCCCCCTTTTTTCTCGGCCCCCCCTGACGTAACCCCCCCAAATTTTTAGGGGCTGCTCAGGAACAAAATGTGCCATTCTCCTGAAAATTTCAGCCGATTCCGTCCACAAACGCCAAAGTTATTAGACATAGAATTTTCAAAAGTCCCATAGAGAAAAAATCCTAACTATATATACCTACTGGCGACTGCCAGTAGGTAATATATATATATATATATATATATATATATATATATATATATATATATATATATATATAACAGCTCCACTCGCACCAGCCTGTCGCACTCCAAGGCGGGTGCCTGCCAGCTCCGACAATCCCTCCCCACAATCCTTGGGAATTAGGAGGCAGCACTCCGAAGATAGATGCACAAAGATTTTAATCTCACTCTCACAAGCGCTTTCGGCACTCGGCCTTCGTCAGGTATGAGACGCTAATGACAAACAATAGATTGTTTTTAAACTCCCGCGTTGCACGGGTAATAACATAAAGGTAGGACTAACCTCAAAGGATAATTCAACATAGAATTGCGGTCGCCATCTTGTAATAGTAGTAGTTGCAAAGAAGTATGACCAACCGCGCAAAGAACTTAGAATGAAAAAGAAAAAGCAATCTGGGGCTAGTATTCCTGTGCCCGAAACCTCGGAATCTTCCCTAACTGGAGAGGAGGTATCAAGCGAGGATGGTCAGGATGATGCAACCGAGCCCTCGGGTTTTCAGGAGGAGTATCAAGTTATGCGCACGAAGCAGTATCCTGGAGGAAGGGGCAAACCCCCAGAAAGAAGAACACAAAGAGGAAGACGAGGAGGGGGGGCTGGAGCCACAAAAACCGCAGGCTCGCCACCCGTAACCAGGAGCATGAAGAGTGCCTTCAAGAAGAAAACCTAGGCACTGAAGATAACCTTACGATTGTGAACTTGACTCCTAAAATCCTGACTACCGAGGAGAAAAATATCCTAAAACTGGGATTGACCTTTTGCCCTGAAAAGAATTTCGAGTTCACACAGACACGAATAGATCTGTTCAAATACACCCGCAAACTTAAGCTGTTTAAATACTTTAAATTGAAACCTCCCTTACTCAAGCCAGCGGCTGCTGGAGAGACAGAAGAAAACACGATGCTATGCAAAGATCTGGAGGGTATTCGATCCCTGGAAGAATTAAGAAGGGAGATTGATGAGGATGATCCTGTCAACTTAAGAGACACACAGATGTTGACATATATGGAGGTACAGCAAAGAGGGGGTGCAACGAACTTCAAACCGAGTTCTACTTTTATGCCTATCATGGGAGCAGATGCAATAGATACCTTTTCAGAAGCTGTAATTCAGGATCTAAAAATTCTCAGAAGTAAACATAAAACTGATTATGGCAAATCTAACTTCACCTATAAACAAAGGATGTCTTTGAAAAAATTGTGTGAGGACTCTTCCCTGGTGTGTAAGCCCTCAGATAAAGGGGGAAACATTGTACTGCTTACCAAAACGCAATATGAACAAGAAGCATTGCGGCAATTAAATGATCCTAATACATACACAAAGGTGAATGAATCAACATACAATAAGAGCATCCAGGAATATCATGATATGATACTTAAATGGTATAATAGTAACATGCTAAATGGTGATGAACACTTATTCTTGAGATGTTTAAATCCTGTAACTCCGACCTTTTACTATCTACCCAAGATACATAAGGATCCGGTAAATCCACCTGGGAGGCCTATTGTTGCCTCTCAAGGCAGCCTAACTGAAAACCTATCTATCTTTGTGGACTCCTTTCTCTCACCCCATGTTGTCAATTTGAAATCCTATTTGAAGGATACAAAGCATTTTTTGAACTGTATTGAGAATATAGTTTGGTCAGAAGGGTATACTATGATGGTCATTGACATTGCTAGCCTGTATACGTGCATTGAGCATGAAGAAGGACTACAGGCCATCTCCTGGTTTCTTGGGAGTAGACCAGCAAAGTATTACGAGCACAATAAAATGTTAATGGAATTTCTAAGATTTAGCCTCATGAACAACATCTTCCTTTTTGGCACCAACCTCTACAGACAGCTTACAGGCGTGGCAATGGGCACTTGCTCTGCCCCAAGCTTCGCAAATTTATTCGTGGGGCACTGGGAAGAGCAGGTAGCTTGGTCCAATACCAACAAAAAATGGAACGAACTGGTGAAATGTTGGTATCGTTATATAGACGACCTGTTCATTATCATTGAAGGATCAGTGGAGCTGGCTGAAGAATATCTGGAGGTACTCAACAATAATGAGAACAATCTGAAATTTACAGGAGAAATCAGCCAAAAGGAAGTGAACTATCTGGATTTGACTGTTTTCATTGAAGGAGGCAATCTGCACACTAAGCTCTATCGAAAAGCCACCGCTGGCAATTCAACGCTATATGCTACCAGCGGGCATCCCAAGAGCTTGGTTCATAGCATACCCTATGGTGAGCTTTTAAGGATAAGGAGGAACAATACTAAGGACAATGAGTTCAAAAAGGCCGCCAGCAATTGCATACAAAGGTTCAAAGCAAGGGGATATAATGCTAGAACCTTGCAGCAAGCATTAAGTAAAGTTGAAAACCTTGAAAGGAGCAAATTGTTGGAAGACAAAGAGAAGAATAAACAATCGCAGAGTGGTCAATTCAGATTAATAACCACTTATTCTAGGAACTCTGGTGACATTAAACGCATCCTGCGGAAACATTGGAACATTTTGATGACAGACAATGTCATAAAACATGATTTGCCCTCCTATCCTATGATAACATTCAGAAAAGCAAGAGCATTGAAGGACTATTTGGTCCATAGTCACCATGATGAATCAAAACCCAAACCGAAAATTGAACCTATGAAGGGTTTCTTTCCCTGCGGACGATGCAAGGCATGCAAGGGAAGTAAACGAGTAACTCAATACAGCATCCCAGGAGTTAAAGAGCCCAGAAGAATTTTGAAATTCCTCACATGTTCTACGCCTTACGTGGTGTATTGTCTAACATGTCCTTGTGGCAGAAGGTATGTGGGCAGTACCACCAATCCAGTAAAACTAAGGATACTAGAGCACCAAAGAGCGATACAGACAAGGACAAGGAGCACGCACGCAACAGAGAATTGTTGACATTTTTCTGCTTGGATTCTGTCCCGGTGAATGTAAGGGGTGGCGACAGACTCCTGAAATTAAGGCGTTTGGAATCACGATATATAATTGATTTGCTAAGCAAAACGCCGGCCGGATTGAACATGCATGAGGACTTAGCTGTGCACCTGGGATGATTTGATTCCTATTGACTGCAACATTGCTTCATGTTTACTTACTGTGTCCATATGAAAGGATGAATGAACTTCTATCATGTAAATAATTTAATTCCATTAGGGTTGTGGCACGTTGTAGATATTATTATGGATTTATGCCCATCCAGGGCGATATAGCATAAAGAAAAGAGAGGGACCTCAAATGTGAGGTTAATATGCCCATACAGGGCGTTATGATTTAGTTAATATTGTTGCATTTTGTGGAAACATATTGAGATATTACTCATGGATGTTTGAATATATGTGTATAACATATTGCAACTACTACTATTACAAGATGGCGACCGCCATTCTATGTTGAATTATCCTTTGAGGTTAGTCCTACCTTTATGTTATTACCCGTGCAACGCGGGAGTTTAAAAACAATCTATTGTTTGTCATTAGCGTCTCAAACCTGACGAAGGCCGAGTGCCGAAAGCGCTTGTGAGAGTGAGATTAAAATCTTTGTGCATCTATCTTCGGAGTGCTGCCTCCTAATTCCCAAGGATTGTGGGGAGGGATTGTCGGAGCTGATATATATATATATATATATATATATATATATATATATTCAATGAAAAAACCATAGGTTATAGGCCATATATAGTTAGGAATTAGCATTTACAAAACCTTATTTTACTCGCATAAAACCATTGAAATTCCATATATAGTTAGCTAACTATAAGCGCTAACTATATATCGCGCACCCGCAATCCACTGCTGATGATGTCACATATTACATCATTCATGACATGGTCAGTGACATCACTGATGACATCACTGATCACAACATCCAGTGATTGTATGTGTCTGTAAAGTTTAAATATGTTTCACATATTGAAGAATGAGTGGATGTATAAGTGTCTGGATGAAGAATTTAGTAGGTGCATGACTGACTGTATGAGTGAGTGATTAAATGTGTCTCACTGAGTACATGGGTTAGTGACTAAACTGTCTTAATTCGTGCATCAGTATGTTTGATGTTGTGTAAGCTGCTGCATGTGTTGATCAGTAGCTATAAGAGTGGCCATATGGGTTATTGATTGGTTGCCCAAATATTTGAATGGGAGGCTGAGTGTGTGTGTGGGTGGCTGGGAGGTGCGTGACTCTGTGCATAGATGTGTAAGCAGTTGATTCACTAGGAGTATGAGTTCAAGAGTGCATGTGGAAACAGCTATATGGGCGGTTGACTGTGCATGGGTGTGTTGGTGAGTGAATGGATTTCTCATTGCTACATGTGCAAGTAAGTACGTATGTAAAACACAATACATGTGAGAGTTGAGATATATAAATAACTGAACATAAGAGCCAGTGAATGTGTGAGTGGCTGTATCGATCACTGTGAGCTTGTATCAGGGATTATATAAGAGAGTAAATATGTGTTATTATATGTTTGAATAAGTAAGATGTGTATAACTGTATAGTTGAGGAAATGGAGGTGTGATTGATTCTTTGCATGACTGACTAGGTGTGTGAGTAACTCCATGGATGAGTGACAGTCTGTGAGTGTCTGTTTATACTGAGTGTATGTAAGGTTATATTAGAGTCTGAAGAGGTTCATTGTATTATCACATGAGTGATGTGATCAGTGATGACAAATGAGATGTCATCAGTGATGTCATTTGAGTTGTCATCAGTGATGTCATTTGAGATGTCATCATTGATATCATTTGAGTTGTCATCAGTGATGTCATTTGAGATGTCATCAGTGATGTCATCAGTGATGTCACTGACCATGTCATGAATGATGTAATATGTGACATCATCAGCAGTGGATTGCGGGTGCGCGATATATAGTTAGCGCTTATAGTTAGCTAACTATATATGGAATTTCAATGGTTTTATGCGAGTAAAATAAGGTTTTGTAAATGCTAATTCCTAACTATATATGGCCTATAACCTATGGTTTTTTCATTGAATTTTCAAGGTTTTGTAAATGCAAATTCCTAACTATATATCCACTATAACCTATGGTTTTTTCTGTGAATTTCATTGGTTTTTTAATAGCAAATATGAAAAGCTTTAAAATGTCAAGTACGTGATAGATAAAAACATTTTCGTATTTATGCACGCTGATGTGCTTTGAACGCTGCCCCCCCCTCCCCTCTTTTGCCTTAGTAGTACTCTCTCTTTGCAGATACAGAAGGGTAGTTAACGCAGGCCTTTACCCCCGTTGTAATCCGTCGTACCTCCTTGTCTCTCCATTTGATTGATTGTTGTCCAAGCATTTACTGTTTTAGAATTGGTTCTCTTTGGATCATTCTCTATTTACAAACAAGCACAAAGTCGCAATACTCTGTTTAGTCTTTGCAGATAGTGAAAAATCGTGTAAAAAAATAAAAGTAATCGAGCAAAATCAGTAGGCCACTAATTGGATCTCTTTTTGACCTCGCTAAAATAGAAATATTAGGAACAACCCTTCTTGAGAAATACGAAAATAGTGAGATGAACTGAGCTCCACACCATGAGGGCTGCAAGACAGCTCGGCTCCATCACCCATCCTGCACAAAATAATGACAAACCCTATGCAAATATTAAAAATATAGACAACACACCAGCAAAGAAACAGGGTAAAACATTTTATTAAAAAACTATTTACATAACGTTGGTTTATAAGATGATGTCAGTAGTGGACCGATGTGTGAATAGATCGAAAACAGCACAAGGCTCCAAGATCCGGATAGCAAGCTCCTGGATGTTGGGTGCCATAGTTTAGAGTTCTGAATTTCAGCCTTTTTCAATGCCTGTGCTTTGTTGAATCAAAATGGCGGCTTGACACAAAGCTGACTCAAGCGTTGCTACTGATGCTATGCAGACCAAAACTGGTTTTCAGTTTGTACATTTTTCTAGATTTTTCAATCCAAGTTTGGTTGACTTTGTAGAACGATGGCTTCAGATTTTCAACATACGGTGTGGTGGCGCTGACTGGGAGGGGGCGCTTCGCTCCTGCCCCCTCCCCAAGTAAGATTTTCATACGTGAAAGTACGTTAATGGTTTTGGTCCCTGAGATGCTTCGATGTCACTACCATTCTCAAATAGCATAAGTTCTAGATGTTGGGTGCCATAGTTAAGAGTTCTGAGCAGCGCTTGTAACACTGTCTGAAGCTTATTTCCACCTACTGCAGCTTCACTATTCTCAAAGTAAGTGAGTGTCGTTTGTGGACCTGACTGCATTAGAAAACAATGTGATATGTTACCTTCCTAAACAGCTTGACGGAGGCCCCTGAGGGGCGCTGTGATGGCCATGGACTCGGAGAAGACGCTTGGCTCCGACACCCTCCCCAAGTCTTATAGCACTGGTGTAGCCTGAGATCGCCCCCGACATAGGCGGCCGGCTCCCGGGGTCCGGCGGTACTTTTTGCCTTTTGATGACTCTTCAATTCTGGACCTTGTCCCACAATCCGTTTGACCTGAAGACAAGCTGTAGTGGGGCGCCCCTTTATCGTTTTAGTTGCCATTCCGCCCGCTTTTGCTACACTGTGCCTCTTCCGCCATTCAGCTGTTTTCCGCCCGCTCTTGCGACTACAGCGTCTCGCTCACCATGTAGTTGAGATGCGCCCGCTCTTGCGGTGCAGCGATAGGCGGCTGCCACAGGACTCTCAAAATGGCGGCCGGCTCTTCGGTTTTGGGCCTGGTCCACTAAAATGGCCCTGGGACACCTTGGAACTCGGACGCTTGTCTGCTAGGGCTTGGGTCCCATTCTCGAAAAGCGTCCCCTCAGCCGTGAAGATTCTACAAAAGTCTTGGGGGCCTCCGACTCCCGCAGGCTTCTGGTGGGGAGCGGCTGCCATGATTGCTCGTGGAATGGCCACGACGGAGCTACGAGATGGTAGTGGTCTCATGCTGACGCCAGCTTTAGTCTGAAACATCCAGAAACACTGTAGACTACCAATTCGATCAGTTCCGGTAGCGCCCCAACATGACCCGGAAGAGAAGAACTTGCCCTCCCCTCTTTGACTGATGGTTCTTGTTGCCTGTCCCCTCTGTTGTCATTTAACAGAACTTTTTGGACTGCTGAAAGGGGTTGTGTTCTGAACGCTGGTTGGTGGAGACATTTAGACTATATTCTTGACCTACGTTGTCGCGTAATGCGTTTTATGACACGCCGCGTTAGCGCACCCGGAAGTGATCCGAGGCGCGGCGCGCAGCGCGTAACGTAAGCATAACAGGTCATGTGACTTGTTAATAAAACTTTTCATTGGTTCATTTTACTTTTGTTAATTTAATGATGAAAAGCTTGGTCATATGACCTAAAAATTACGCTTTTTATTATTTTCGAACAATATTTTTTTTTCAAACATATGTTATAATATTCCAGGCTAATGTACTTTCCCGGAAAATTTACAACTGTCTTGCAAGTAAAATATATTCCTTTTTCGAGAAAAAGGGCGTTTCTTCCTTCCATGACGGAGCCGTTGAGTAAAAGAGATTCGGCCTGCTGTCTTAGTCGCCGATACGCCTGATTATCAGATTCTTATCGATCACTTTATGTTGCAGACATGAAAAACACAACTGCCCTTGACCATTTATCTTTACTGCGTTCCTACATATTATACCTTTTATCCGTCATGTAATTGGACTGCTTTATTTCACTTGCCTTTTACTGATTCGAAAACAGTCACTAAAAGTAAAATTTTTACAAATGAAAATACTACTACCGTGTTTTGTTTTAAAAACCTTTATTGTGAAAATGTCAGTATACAAATACGGGCCTATAACCACGTGGGCCGGCCACGGAGCAAACTCAAATCGTATATGATGAGGAGACATTTACACTGTAGAAGAACGTAACGAGCGGGCCATTAGGTGACAAGAACAAAGGTGTCTAACAGTTGCGGAATCGGTGGACGTACATTTTGTAATTAAAATACGACAGGGCCACTTACAATAACATTTTCTAGATATACATTTGCGGGCAAAGAGTTACGAGTCCCATTTATACCGGCGCCATTTTGGGCGAGGCCGGGCAGGTCCAAGATATAGTCAAAATGTCTCCACCAACCATCGGCCAGACCAGAACCCCTTTCGGCCCTTTATGTTACAAGATGGTGTCTTCCATTCAGAAAATATTGGTGGCAGCATTTTGAAAGGAAACAGAAACAGCCGTTCTCCTAGTGAGTTTCACATTGTTACATTTAGGAAGAATGTTGAAGAGTAGTATGTGGAAAATCTGAAGCCATTTTTCTACAAACTCTCAATCAGACTTGGATGGAAAAAAAAACCTGAAGAATGTACAAACTGAAAACCAATTTTTGTCTGTATAGCACCAACAGTAACGCTTGAGTCAGCTTTGTGTCAAGCCGCCATTTTCATTCAATCAATAGCGTCCCCCTGCACACATTCAGGGACCTGGTCGTGTCTTCAGATGAAACGCATTGTAGGAAAAGAAGCAGAAAGGAAAAGGAAAAAAGTTCCGCCGGACCTAGTGAAGCTGCAGCAGGTGCAAATAAGCTTCAGACAGTCTTACAAGCACTGCTCAGAACTCTCAACTGAGGCACTCAACATCCAGGACTTGCCATTCGGATCTTGGCGCCTTGTATTTTTGTTTTGTTTTTGATGGAGGGGAAAGAACAAAAAACAGACATTGAAAAAGGCTCAACAGTGCAGGGCGCCTTGTGCTGGTTCCGACCTATTCACACATCGGTCCGCTACTGACATCACCTCATAAACCAACGGGGCACCCCACGCCGACTTTCGGCGCAGCATTGTAGGATGGCCACACCAGTGCGGCAATTTGCTGGACACCACCTCGGTGCCATCCAGATCTCGGCGCGTTCATTCATTCAATAGCGTCCCCCTGCACACATTCAGGGACCTGGTCGTGTCTTCAGAAGAAACGCATTGTAGGAAAAGAAGCACAAAGGAAAAGGCAACAAGTTCCGCCGGACCTAGTGAAGCTGCAGCAGGTGCAAATAAGCTTCAGACAGTTCTACAAGCACTTCTCAGAAATCTCAACTGAGGCACTCAACATCCAGGACTTGCCATTCGGATCTTGGCGCCTTGTATTTTTGTTTTGTTTTTGATGGAGGGGAAAGAACAAAAAACAGACATTGAAAAAGGCTCAACAGTGCAGGGCGCCTTGTGCTGGTTCCGACCTATTCACACATCGGTCCGCTACTGACATCACCTCATAAACCAACGGGGCACCCCACGCCGACTTCCGGCGCAGCATTGTAGGATGGCCACACCAGTGCAGCCACTTGCTGGACACCACCTCGGTGCCATCCGGATCTCAGCGCGTTCGAGTCACTGTGCCGGAAGAGTAACCGGAACTCAGCTGAACACGCCGTCTTTCGGCGCAGCATTGTAGGATGGCCACACCAGTACGGCAATTTGCTGGACACCACCTCGGCGCCATCCGGATCTCGGCGCGTTCGAGTCACTGTACCGCAACAGTGACCGCAATTCAGCTGGACACGCCGTCTTTCGGCGCAGCATTGTAGGATGGCCACACCATTGCGGCAATTTGCTGGACACCACCTCGGTGCCATCCGGATCTCGGCGCGTTGTGCTGCCTTCGGCCTATTCGCACATCGGTCCGCTACTGACGCCGCCTCACGTGCCAACGGATTTTCTACGCTTTTTGTAGCCCTATGTCGCATAACAGGTCATGTGACTTGTTTATAAAACTTTTCATTGGTTCATTTTACTTTTGGTTTCCTAAAGATGGAAGGCTTGGTCATATGACCTAAAAATAACACTTTTCATTGGTTTAGAACATTTTTTTTTCCCAAACGATGAAAGCCCCACCTTGTTTCTGGATCATTCAGACTGAAGCTGGCGTCAGCATGAGAGCACCACCATCTCGTGGCTCCGTCGTGGTCATTCCGCGAGCAATCATGGCAGCCGCTCCCCACCGGAAGCCTGCGGGAGTCGGGGGCCCCCAAGACTTTTATACAATCTTCACGGCTGAGGGGACGCTTTTCGAGAATGGAGCCCAAGCCCTAGCAGGCAAGCGTCCGACTTCCAAGGTGTCCCAGGGCCATTTCAGTGGACCAGGCCCAAAACCGAAGAGCCGTCCGCCATTTTGACAGCCATGTGGCAGCCGCCTATCGCTGCACTGCAAGAGTGGGAGCAACTCCACAACATGGTGAGCGAGACGCTGTGGCCGCAAGAGCGAGCGCAACTCAGCTAGATGGCCGCCACCTGGGGAGACCCGTTCACGCCGCCTCCCCCCCCCCCCCCCCCCCGGGCCGCCGCACGCCAATTTTCGGAGCAGCATTGTAGGATACCAAAACCAGTGCGGCAGTTTACTGGACATCACCTGGGTGCCTGTCGTACATGTTGTGTCAGCCATGTGACACTGGACACAGACCGCTACTGACGAGGCCTCCCCCCGCACCACCCGGGACGCCCCACGCTGTTTTTCTGTGCTGCATTGTAGGATCCCTAAACCAGTGCGGCACCCAGGCGACATCACCTGGGTGCCGTCCAGAACTCTGCACGTTGTGCTGCCTTGGGACTATTCGCACAACAGACCGCTACTGACGAGGCCTCCCCCCGCCCCACCCGGGACGCCCCACGCCAATTTTCGGAGCAGCATTGTAGGATCCCTAAACCAGTGCGGCACCCAGGCGACATCACCTGGGTGCCGTCCAGAACTCTGCACGTTGTGCTGCCTTGGGACTATTCGCACAAAAGACAGCTTCTAACCATTGTTGTTTTTTGTGTTAATAAATGTTTAAATGTTTTTAGTTTTTGTTCTGTTCATTATCGTTAAAAGTTAATAAAGTTTTATAACCTTAATTTGTTGGAGTGTTATCTATTTTTTGAAAAACGGGTGAATGGGGCCTTGAATCGGGTTATTGTCATGTGTGGGCTTTGGAAGTGTGCTGCTGCAGGATCGGACATTTCAAACTCAAATGCACGTTCTTTTTCTTACCTTTCCGAAGCATGGAGCGCAATAGCAGGCAGAGAAAGGGTGATGCACGTGTTGAACACTACCTGACCTGGCAAGTTGCTGGCAGTGCCCCCCCGCCCGCTCCTGAAAGAGGGCACACACACACCGCCGCCCCGAGTACTTCACAAATCTTTAAAAGACCATGCGCTTGTTCATGAGGCTTAAATGGTTTATCACCTCTTCTAGAACCCCTACATCGACCCTCTGACGTTTCATGGAAAAATTACCATGTAACACAATACCAAGCCCTGTCAGCTGAAACCCCCAAGGAATCGATGGGCATATTATCAAGGGGGTTTATCTCCGCTTTTTTGGCTTTAAAAACCATGAAAGCGGAGATAAAATTATTTCCCTATTATCAAGCTGTCGCTAACACCAGTTAGTGACACCTAAAAGGAGATAGCGACCATCTTGGTCCCGGCTTTGCATGTCAGTGATACTTATCACTAATGACATGCAAAGTGGCGTGCCAAGATGTTAGCGACTGGAAACAGTCCCTAACATCGCTACCTTCTATTACCAACTTTTGGAGATATTCGCGCTAAGCGCGAATATCTCCAAAATCTAACACCTGCCCTGAGCAGTTCTTAGCCATGTTATCCAATGGGAGGTGGATAACATGGCTAAGAGCATTTGCTCGATAATACATGAATATCGCTGACTTTTCTGCGATAATAGCAAGGTTTATCTGCGATAAAAATCGCCGATGTGCGGCGATAATTTTTGTCTCTAAACAAGTTATAGACAAAAATTATCGCTAGTTGTTCGTAATATGCCCCCGGGTTTTTGCTTGCAGAAATCGGGAGGCGGGAGACTAGCACTGAAATCAGTACTCACACGCCTGAATCAGGAGGATTGGCATGTCTGAATTCTCTACAGCTGGGGCCATAAACTACATCCGCAGGGGTAGGTGATAGCCTGGGACCAGCCTGGCATCTAAAATGGCTGCCGTGCACGACAAAATTGTGGCATTCGAAAAAAGGCAAGATGGCGCAGCCGCTGGAAGAGATATATCAACATATATCAGCCTCCTCAGCCACCCTCAGGAAACATAGGGGATTAGGATATGTCTCCCGCACCCCCTTATACCTAGTACTTTAATTAACGAAGCACAAAATGGCGAATTCCCGTTTCGCTACCAGTTTGCGGCCCAGTTCGCGGCCCGTGAAGCGCTTCTACCGTGAAAAATCATTTTTTTTTTATTTTCCCCACGGGACCCTTTAATAACCCCAACAACATTCCTAGGGGGTTAAGAGGGGGATACCTTGCCCCCTTTCATTAAATTCCCCCTTAGTTTTTCACCTTTTCTTCTCTCTCGATCCTACCGAGAGACAAGATGGCGGCCGCTCCGGACTGTCACGCAGCAAAAAAAAAAAAAAAGCTCACGCACAGCCGCTGGAAGAGATTTATCAAAATATATCAGCCTCCTCACCCACCCTCAGGAAACATAGGGGATTAGGATACGTCTCCCGCACCCACTTATAACTAGTAATTTAATTTACGAAGCACAAAATGGCGAATTCCCGTTTCGCTACCAGTTCGCGGCCGCGCTTCTACCGTGAAAAATCATTTTTTTTTTATTTTCCCCACGGGACCCTTTAATAACCCCAACAACATTCCTAGGGGGTCAAGAGGGGGATACCTTGCCCCCTTTCATTAAATTCCCCCTTCGTTTTCCACCTCTTCTTCTCTCTCGATCCTACCGAGAGACAAGATGGCGTCCGCTCCGGACTGTTTAGAATGTTGACAGACACCGGAGAGCCAATCAGCTTTCTGCGCGCAAAGTTCCGATAAGCGAAAAGTAAGCGGACCGGATCGCTGCCCAGAGCGCTGTTACAGATATATATCTTGGTTTGAACGTTAATTTCTCAAAAACTACTGGAGCACATATATTGAGACCTAGCAAAGGCACATCGGGCTAACAGTCCCTACAATTTTGCCAAGTTTCGTGCAAATCCATTCAGCCGTTCGAGCTAAAAGTGAGTCCAACCGCCCTATGGAAAAATGAATGGGAAAAACGCGTTTTGGGACCCCCCTTTTTTCTCAGCCCCCCCTTGACGAAACCCCACCAAATTTTCAGGGGCTGCTCAGAAACAAAATGTGCCATTTTCCTGAAAATTTCAGCCGATTCCGTCCACAAACGCCAAAGTTATTAGACATAGAATTTTCAAAAGTCCCATAGGGAAAAAATTCTAACTATATATACCTACTGGCGATAGCCAGTAGGTAATATATATATATATATATATATATATATATATATATATATATATATATATATATATCCTACTGGCGGTCGCCAGTAGGTAGTTATAGTTAGGATTTTTTTCAATGCAAAATCTCAAAATTCTATTTGGAATAACTTTAGCGCCGGAAAATTTCCTCAAATTCGCCTCATGGAGCTCTGGTCCTTCCTTGAAAGTTTCGGGGGGATTTGTCAAGCGGGGGCCGAGATAAAAGGGAGGTCCCAAAACATGTTTTCCCCATGTTAATTTCCATAGGGTGGTCGAACTTACTTTTAGCTTGAACGGCTGAATGGATTACCACCAAACTTGGCAAAATTGTAGGGACTGGTAGCCCGATGTGCCTTTGCTATGTCTCAAGATATGTGCTCCAGTGGATTTTGAGTAATTTAGGGTAAAATAAATATATATATCTACGGCAGCGCCCCGGTACGCGCACCTGGGAGCGCTCCGGGCGCGCCACGCGAGGTGCGCACGGAAAGCTGATTGGCTCTCGGGTGTCTGTAAACATTCGAAACAGTCCGGAGCGGCCGCCATCTTGTGTCTCGGTAGGATCGAGACACAAGAGGTGGAAAAAAAAAGGGGGGAAATGACCATAAGGGGGCAGGGATAGACCCCCCTGACCCCCTAGGTTTGATGTGGGGGCCATGAAAGGGCCCAGCAGGGCAAAAAAAAAATATTTTTTTAGATTTGCGCGGGGGGAGCGCCCGGTACGCGCACCCGGGAGCGGACCGGGGAGCGGACCATGGGGAAAAAAGAATGACAGAGTTTTTAAAAAATTTAGCCTTTTTTTGTAAATTGGTGGTAGTTCTAAACAGAACTGGTTTTTTTTCTTCTTTTTGTTGTTTTATATTTTTTTATTGTTTTTTTGAACATTTTAAACTTTTTGGGGTTTTCTAAACAGTTTTATATTTTTTTTGTATTTTTCATGGGGAGAAACGAAAAAACAGGGAATTGAAAATGGCTCAAGTGGAGCAAAAAAAAAAGAAAAGAAATAATTAGGGTTTATTGGGGCATTTGTGGTTATCCCCACCAAGGACGATGAGCTTTACGCTCTGTTCTCCGTAGGAGATGGTCTTCCCACATTGTTTACAGGTTATTCGGAAATCCGGAACGTATGGCTGAATGCAAGGCATCGTCTCTCTTGCCTCTTGTCTCGAAGGAGTACGTTACTTTCTTTTCGAGGTGGTGCTTGTAGTTTGGGGAGGGTTTCTGGCCAGTTCCCTCATCTCTGCAGCAGAATAGTTTATTGGATGCTTGCGCTGCATGTGTCTAATCATTGTGTTGTTTCCAAATGAATACTTTTTATTAGGGTTCCCTCTAGAAAGTTCCATGCCACAGATTAGGCAAGTCACCTTGTCATGAGTGATGTAATATGTGACGTCATCAGCAGTGCATTACACGCGCAAGTTATAGTGAGTCCAACCAACTATAACGTGGAATTTCAATGGTTTTATGTCAGTAAAATTTCCAGCTAACTATAACTGGTGTGAAGCCTATGTTTTTTTTCAGTTGAACACTTTTCAAGGAAAATTAAAGAGGCCACATGGGGAGTAGGAACAGGTAGCCGTTTAATTCAGAGGTCCAGGTAATAGCGGATGATTTCAGCGTAAGAGCCTTCTTCAGCGCCTTCCTCCTAAACGAATCAGCCCCAAATGATTTCCTCCTGTAACTAAATATCTGCAGGCACTGAGTTCACTCCCCCTAATGCGTTCTGCACAGCATTGACATCCCGTGTTGAATGTTGCGGACTCCAAGTCCCAGTATGCATTGTTTCGGCACAGCTAGGTTGCTGGTGTGGGGGAGTAGAGAAAATGTAGTTTGTGCCCACACAGGAGGGCGGGGTGGTCGATGGACGACAAACATCGCGGTGCCTGTCCCATGTCCCCATTAACTGCAGCGCCTTTCCTCCCAGGTCATTGATGAAAACTGGGGCGGTCAAATGCGAGAATGTTTGCCTGTCGAGATAAAATACCTCAGTCTGTTTCCGCTGCTCTGAGATTCTTGGCGGACTCCCGGGATTATCGATTCCTCAATTGTCTCTATGCTGCAAGCAGCGTGGTGCCAGTAAATCCCGTAGTCACTTAAAGCTGCAGGGCCATCTCAACTGCGCGTCTGGCTGCGCAGATAATATGACTTGAACAAGTTTCAAGGAAAAGAAAAGAGGCCACACGGGGAGTAGGAACAGGTAGCCGTTTAATTCAGAGGTCCAGGTAATGGCGGATGCATTTCAGCGTAAGAGCCTTCTTCAGCGCCTTCCTCCTAAACGAATCAGCCCCAAATGATTTCCTCCTGTGACTATATATATATATATATGTCCTTTTCTCCTCGCTTTCACTCCCACTCCTCATACAGACAAACAAGCATGGACCCGGTAAATTGCGTGCATTGTTTATTTAGCCATCGCCGCCATAATGCGTTTCGGGAGATCCCTCCCTTGATTACATGTATATATATGTATGTATATATATATATGTACATATATATATATATATATATATATATATATATATATATATATATATATATCATAATCGGAAAAGGTTGCCCTTGTAGAAAAAGCCCCCAGCACGTTTTCTTTAGCTTTTTAATTTTGAATGAAAAGCCAGCAGCGTTGCGCAAACAATCCGCTTTGTAGTTTAAACAGCAGCTTCTGCCAGACGCGTTTCAATTTCTTTTCTTCAGTGGCAAGGCGCTCGAACATTCATGCCCCAGGTGCTTATCTTCTACTTATTATGAACCACCCCCAGTGGGCGTTGCCGTGGTCCACAGCATGCTGGTTCATGTAGTAATATTGTCACTCAAGTGAGTAGTTGCATGAAGTTCGTTTTATAAAAATGATTTCTGCCCCAGTGGGTAAAGCTGTGAAAGTCATTGCAGCGCTGTCAGAATTCATGCTTTTCTTCAGGCTCGTGCTTCCTGCTCTTGGGTGGACTCCCCTTGAAAACCACCGCAGGTCCGCTACAGCAGAGTGGCTTTCTCCGCGACTGGGTCAGCCGCAAATGTCATAATCGGAAAAGGTTGCCCTTGTAGAAAAAGCCCCCAGCACGTTTTCTTTAGCTTTTTAATTTTGAATGAAAAGCCAGCAGCATTGCGCAAACAATCCGCTTTGTAGTTTAAACAGCAGCTTCTGCCAGATGCGTTTAAATTTCTTTTCTTCAGTGGCAAGGCGCTCGAACATTCATGCCCCAGGTGCTTATCTTCTACTTAATATGAACCACCCCCAGTGGGCGTTGCCGTGGTCCACAGCATGCTGGTTCATGTAGTAATATTGTCACTCAAGTGAGTAGTTGCATGAAGTTCGTTTTATAAAAATGATTTCTGCCCCAGTGGGTAAAGCTGTGAAAGTCATTGCAGCGCTGTCAGAATTCATGCTTTTCTTCAGGCTCGTGCTTCCTGCTCTTGGGTGGTCTCCCCTAGAAAACTACCGCCGGTCCGCTACAGCAGAGTGGCTTTCTCCGCGACTGGGTCAGCCGCAAATGTCATAATCGGAAAAGGTTGCCCTTGTAGAAAAAGCCCCCAGCACGTTTTCTTTAGCTTTTTAATTTTGAATGAATATTGCGAAACCTGCTGGTTTCCGCTGCTGTAAGAAGTGTAAAGCCTGTAGGAACAGCAAAGACTGCACATCTTTACAGATACCTAACCTCAATAGGGAATTTGTGATCAAGAAGAATCTGAGTTGCACTACCACACATTGCATATATGTTTTGATTTGTCCCTGCCAAAAATGGTACATAGGCAGCACTAAGCATGAGGCAAAAAAACGAGTGCTGGAGCATTTGAGAGCCATAAAGAATAAAAACAAACAGTATCCGGTTTCTCGCCACTTTGCAGAACATCATTATAGTGACGAGAACCTGGTGAGATTAGTGGTGATTGACAGTGTTGACCTCGGTGTGAGAGGGGGAAACCGTGAATTATCAATGCGCAAATTGGAATCCAGATACATTGTTGATATGGAAAGTCTCGCCCCGAATGGGCTGAATATCAGTGAGGAGCTGGCAATTCATTTACATGAATGATATGTTTTTAAGTCTGAATACAGTTTGCTGAAGTGTAATTATATCATGTTTTTAATTCCAGATTGTTTTGAGCACTGGCACTTACAACTGATGGTTAGAAGAACAAGGCCAACAAACTATGAATATGTAGGAAACGATTATATAGATCTCCTTGACATATGAACTATTGTTAGCCCACTTGGGCAAGACACCAAGAAAAGACTAGCCCACTGGGGCAAGACAAAGACAACGACATATGTCATAGCCGAACATTGCAAAGATGAATTGTTGCATCTGCATGAATGAACATGAATTATATTGGCTATGATATCGTATTAATGAAATCTTGGGTACCTGTCAAGGGATGGGAAAAGTCAAATCCTACGTACACTAAAGCAAAAATTGCATGTTACAAGATGGCCGCCACAGTTGAACGTGAAAGTCACGTGAGGTGTAAAGGTGGTTTTTTATGTATTTAAACATGGTGGCACAAACTGGTGACGAGCGTGATCAAGGGTTCATCCCCGAAACGCGTCGTTTTTTCTCGTTTGCTGAATAAATCACCGCTAATAGTACTCGAGGTGTCCGAGTGGTTCTTTATCGAATTTAGAACCTGGGAGCGGATATATATATATATATATATATATATATTCACAGAAAAAACAATAGGTTATAGACCATATATAGTTAGGAATTTGCATTTACAAAACCTTGAAAATTCACTGAAAAAACCATAGGTTATAGACCATATATAGTTAGGGATTAGCATTTACAAAACCTTATTTTATTTGCACAAAACCATTGAAATTCCATATATAGTTAGTTGCACTAACTATATATCGCGGACCCGCAATCCACTGCTAATGATGTCACATATTACATCATTCATGACATGGTCAGTGACATCACTGATGACATCTCAAATGACATCACTGATGACATCACTGATGACATCACTGATGACATCACTGATGACAACACCCAGTGACTGTATGTTTCTGTAAAGTTAAAATATGTCTTACATATTGAAGAATGAGTGGATGTATAAGTGTCTGGATGAAGGATTTAGTAGGTGCATGACTGACTGTATAAGAGAATGATTAAATGTGTCTCACTGAGTGCATGGGTTAGTGATTAAAGTGTCTTAATTTGGCAATCATTATTTATGTTATTCTGTAAACTGCTGCATGTTTAAATCAGTAGCTATATCAGTAACTATATGGGTTATTGAATGGTTCCCCAAGTATTTGTATGGGAGACTGAGTATGTGTGTGGGTGGCTGGGAGGTGTATAACTCTGTGCATAGATGTGTGAGCAGTTGATTCCCTAGGTGTATGGGTTCAAAAGTGCATGTAGAAACAGCTGTATGGACAGTTGACTGTGTGCATGAGTATATTGGTGAGTGAATGGATATCTCAGTGCTACATGTCAAAGTAAGTACATATGTAAAACAAATTCCATGTGAGAGTTGACATATATAAATAACTGAACATAAGAGCCAGTGAATGTGAGAGTGGCTGTATGAATCATTGTGAACTTGTATCATGGATTGTATAAGAGAGTAAATATGTGCTAGTATATGTTTGAATAAGTAAGGTGTGTATAACTGTATAGTTGAGGAAATGGAGATGTGATTGATTCTTTGCATGACTGACTAGGTGTGTGAGTAACTCCATGGATGTGTGACAGTCTGTGAGTGCCTGTTTACACTGAGTGTATCTAACGTTATATTAGAGTCTGAAGATGTATTATCACATAAATGATATCATCAGTGATGTAATCAGTAATGTCAAATGAGATGTCAGTGATGTCATCAGTGATGTCATTTGAGATGTCATCAGTGATGTCATCAGTGATGTCATTTGAGATGTCATCAGTGATGTCATCAGGGATGTCACTGACCATGCCATGAATGATGTAATATTTGACATCATTAGCAGTGGATTGCTGGTCCGCGATATATAGTTAGTGCAACTAACTATATGTGGAATTTCAATGGTTTTGTGCAAATAAAATAAGGTTTTGTAAATGCTAATCCCTAACTATATATGGTCTATAACCTATGGTTTTTTCAGTGAATTTTCAAGGTTTTTGTAAATGCAAATTCCTAACTAAATATGGTCTATAACCTATGTTTTTTTCTGTGAATTTCATTGGTTTTTTAAAAGCTAATATCTATAGCTGTAAAATATATTCTTTATTAAGTGACGTATCACGTAGCCCGTGAGACGCCTCATGATGCATCGCATAACCGTGACGTATCGTCTCTGCAGCACAAACCAAACCCAAAACGTAAGCGCGCCAGAACACGCTTAAAGATATATATATATTTTTTTAACCTTAATTAGACAAAATCCACACGTGCACATATCACAAACGTTCAAAAAACACAATATGTCGGACTCCCGTTACGCTGCCGGTTAGCTGCCCGGTTAACGTACCAGGAAGCACCTTTACCGCGAAAAATCACAATTTTTTTTTTTTGCCCCGCAGGGAACTTTAATAGCCCCCTCATCAATCCTAGGGGTTCAGGAGGGGTCTGCCTTACCCCTGTCATTCATTTACACCTTTTTTTTTTCCACCTCTTGTCTCTCGATCCCACAGAGAGATAAAATGTCGGCCGCTCAAGACTGTTTACAATGTTAACAGCCAATCAGCTTCTCCTCAGACTCCCGTTACACTGCCGGTTAGCTTCCCAGTTAGCTGCCCGGTTAGCTGCCCGGTTCGCGTACCAAGACGCGTCTCTACGGCGAAAAAATCTGATTTTTTTTTTTTTGGGCCCCGCATGGCTTTATAATATCCCCCTCATCAATCCTAGGGGGTCAGAATGGGTCTACCTTGCCCTCTTTCCTTCATTTCCCCCTTTGTTTTGGCCTCCTCTTGTCTCTCGATCCTACCGAGAGACAAGATGGCGGCCGCTCCGGACTGTTTACAATGTTGACAGCCAATCAGCTACTCCTCAGACTCCCGTTACACTGCCGGTTAGCTTCCCGGTTAGCTGCCCGGTTAGCTGCCCGGTTCGCGTACCAAGACGCGTCTCTACGGCAAAAAAATCTGATTTTTTTTTTTTTTGGGCCCCGCGTGGCTCTATAATATCCCCCTCATCAATCCTAAGGGGTCAGAAGGGGTCTACTTTGCCCCCTTTCCTTCATTTCCCCCTTTGTTTTGGCCTCCTCTTGTCTCTCGATCCTACCGAGAGACAAGATGGCGGCCGCTCCGGACTGTTTAGAATGTTGACAGACACCGGAGAGCCAATCAGCTTCGCATCGCAAAGTTCGGTTACGCGAAAAGTACGCGAACCGGAGCGCTGCCCGGAGCGCTGTTACAGATATATATCTTATTTTAAACGTTAATTTCTCAAAATCCACTGAAGCACATATATTGAGACCTAGCAAAGGCACATCGGGCTAACAGTCCCTACAATTTTGCCAAGTTTCGTGCAAATCCATTCAGCCGTTCGAGCTAAAAGTGAGGCCAACCGCCCTATGGAAAAATGAATGGGAAAAACGCGTTTTGGGACCCCCCTTTTTTCTCGGCCCCCCCTTGACGACCCCCCCCCAAATTTTGAGGGGCTGCTCAGAAACAAAATGTGGTATTTTCCTGAAAATTTCAGCCAATTCCGTCCACAAACGCCAAAGTTATTAGACATAGAATTTTCAAAAGTTCCATTGAGAAAAAATCCTAACTATATATACCTACTGGCTATCGCCAGTAGGTAATATATATATATATATATATATATATATATATATATATATATATATATATATATATATATATATATATATATATATATATATATATATATATATATATATATATATATATATATATATTACCTACTGGCGGTCGCCAGTAGGTATATATAGTTAGGACCTAGTTTCCATAGGAAATCTGCAACATTCTATTGGGAATAACTTTGGCGCCGGTTGATCAATCTATGTGAATTTCTCAAAGAAGATGGCGCGTTACGCTCCGCTCCTTCCCTGAAAGTTTCAGGGGGATTCGTGAAGCGGGGGCCGAGAAAAAAGGGGGACCTTTAGACACGGCTACAGCCCGAACAGCTGAACGGAATTACAAGAAATTTGGCAAAATGGTAGAGTCTGATTTGCAGATCACGCTTTTGCTTAAATGGTGTAAATCCCTCCAGTAGTTGCTGAGAAAATTCAAGTTGAAATCAATTATATATCTATAAGCGCGCACAGTGCGAGCACCGTGCGCGCACCGTGCAAGCACCCCGCGATTTAAAAAAATAAAAATAAAATTAGGGGCCTTGGGGGTCCTTGTGGGACCCCCTGAGCAGGCCTAGAGGGTCAGGGTGCTTCTACCCAGCCCCCTTTTTGAGTTCTACACATTTGTTTTCTTGCTTTCCTGTGCCTTAGTCTACTGAGGCACAAGATGGCTGCCAACTGTTTCTATTTTGGAGTGTTGATAGACAGTAGCAGCCAATCAGCATGCCTTCCAGAGAAAGTTGCATGCTCATTGGCTGTCAACACTACAAACCAGGAAGTGTTGGCATCCATCTTGTGCTAGGTAGACCGAGGCACAAAAGAAGCAGAGCTCACAGCCCACACAGCTCTCACAGCCCACACAGCTCTCACAGCCCACACAGCTCTCACAGCCA
>NW_028247032.1:0-1000 GCF_964263255.1 Lissotriton vulgaris | reverse complement strand
AAAATGGTCCATATCGATGAAATTTTAACATTTAATCTTTTTACTCCAAACGACTGTTGGATGGTGAATTATGACTTTTTCAACTAAAATAAGTGTGTTTAAAGACATTTAAGTGCCTGAAATTGGTCAAAATTGAAGCTTTTGAGTAAGCAAAACTCTGTAAAAATGGCAATTTTGGTCACTCTGAGGGGTTAAAAAGTGGTTATTCAACATGAGCCACGATCCATTTGACATTTTGAATTATTTTTGGTACAGTCCGAAAAATTCATTTTCTGATGAAAAACGATGACTCCGGACCTGTCGAACGTCTCCAAAATGGTCCATATCGATGAAATTTTAACATTTAATCTTTTGACTCCAAACGACTGTTGGATGTGAATTATGACTTTTTCAACTAAAATAAGTGTGTTTAAAGTCATTTATGTGCCTGAAATTGGTCAAAATTGAAGCTTTTGAGTAAGCAAAACTCTGTAAAAATGGCAATTTTGGTCACTCTGAGGGGTTAAAAAGTGGTTATTCAACATGAGGCACGATCCATTTGACATTTGAATCATTTTTGGTACAGTCCAAAAAATTCATTTTTCTGATGAAAAACGATGACTCCGGACCTGTCGAATGTCCCCAAAATGGTCCATATCAATGAAATTTTAACATTTAATCTTTTGACTCCAAACGACTGTTGGATGTGAATTATGACTTTTTCAACTAAAATAAGTGTGTTTAAAGTCATTTATGTGCCTGAAATTGGTCAAAATTGAAGCTTTTGAGTAAGCAAAACTCTGTAAAAATGGCAATTTTGGTCACTCTGAGGGGGTTTAAAAAGTGGTTATTCAACATGAGGCACGATCCATTTGACATTTTGAATCATTTTTGGTACAGTCCGAAAAATTCCATTTTCTGATGAAAAACGATGACTCCGGACCTGTTCGAACGTCCCCAAAATGGTCCATATCGATGAAATTTTTACCATTTAATCTTTTGACTCCTAAACGACTGTTGG